>NC_030686.2:10641363-10738863 GCF_000004195.4 Xenopus tropicalis | reverse complement strand
CACATCAGTCCTATTGTGCCAATGCCCATCAGTAACTTATCGTTTATAACTAGCAATACAATTAATACTCACTGAATAGCCGCCACTTTTCTTGACAAGTTAGCCTCTGCACGAGCCTATAAAGAAAATTAAAAAAAAAAGTGAGCAAGTTTGGGAGTTCTACAACCTGACAAATAGGAATGCACTAAATCCAGGATTTGTTCGGGATTCGGCCTTTTTCGGCAGGGTTCAGCCCAATACATGCATCTGGCCAAACCGAATCGGTATGGTTGAACGTAATGGACGTATGTCTTTTTTCAACCCAACTTACTATGTTACTATGTTGGAATCCTTAAAATCATGTGACTTTTCACTGAGCGGTTCTATTTACCCCTTCCTTGTCCTAATCTGCATATACAAATTAGGATTTGGTTTTGTATTCATCTGAATCTTTTGCAAAGGATTTGGGGTTCGGCCAGATCCTAAAATAGTGGATTCAATGACAAATGAAATCTTCTTTGTATAACAATGCAGCACTGGTCTTTGGGATTTGAGATTATTGGGTCAAGTCAGTTTGACCAGTCGTCTTACACTGCTAACGTTGACCAGAAGGACATAACGGAGATGCTGATACCAGATGGACTGAAGGTCTGATACCCAGTCATTTGTACCCACACAACTGCAATAGAATAACACTTATCTTGTTATTTCTTAAGTTTTTTTTTGTTTTTGTTTACAGACTGCAATGGTAAGGTGCATTAGGCTTTAGTATAAGTATGGGATCCGTTATCTGGAAACCCATTATCCAGAAAGTACCGAATTATGGAAAGGTTATCTCCCATAAACCTTCATTATGAGCAAATAATTCTAATTTTTAAAAATTTTCTCTGTAATAAAACATTACCTGTACTTGATCCCAACTAAGATATAATTACCCCTTATTGGGGGCAGAACAGCCCTATTGGGTTTATTTCATGGTTAAATGATTCCCTTTTCTCTGTAATAATAAAACAGTACCTGTACTTGATCCCAACTAAGATATAATTACCCCTTATTGGGGGCAGAACAGCCCTATTGGGTTTATTTCATGGTTAAATGATTCCCTTTTCTCTGTAATAATAAAACAGTACCTGTACTTGATCCCAACTAAGATATAATTATCCCTTATTGGGGCAGAACAGCCCTATTGGGTTTATTTAATGGTTAAATGATTCCCTTTTCTCTGTAATAATAAAACAGTACCTGTACTTGATCCCAACTAAGATATAATTAATCCTTATTGGGGCAGAACAGCCCTATTGGGTTTATTTAATGGTTAAATGATTCCCTTTTCTCTGTAATAATAAAACAGTACCTGTACTTGATCCCAACTAAGATATAATTACCCCTTATTGGGGCAGAACAGCCCTATTGGGTTTATTTAATGGTTAAATGATTCCCTTTTCTCTGTAATAATAAAACAGTACCTGTACTTGATCCCAACTAAGATATAATTACCCCTTATTGGGGGCAGAACAATCCTATTGGGTTTATTTAATGGTTAAATGATTCCCTTTTCTCTGTAATAATAAAACAGTACCTGTACTTGATCCCAACTAAGATATAATTACCCCTTATAGGGGGCAGAACAGTCCTATTGGGTTTATTTAATGGTTAAATGATTCCCTTTTCTCTGTAATAATAAAACAGTACATGTACTTGATCCCAACTAAGATATAATTACCCCTTATTGGGGGCAGAACAATCCTATTGGGTTTATTTCATGTTTAAATGATTTTATGGTAGACTTAAGTTATGGAGATCTAAACTATGGAAAAACCCCAGGAGCAGGCACCCCTAAGAACTTGTTTTGCCCTCCATATTTTTTGACATCTGATAAATGGATAAAAGAAGGTTGGGGACCCCTGCATAAGAACATAGTTCTTCCTCCACCTCTCCCTCTTTCTGGTAAAATATATAGATATTAGAAAAACATTAACTGCGATACTAGTTATAGTGAAAACATACCACAGAACGGAAACGCATCGATTCAATATGTCCAAATTCTTTGAATAGAGACTTTAGCATCTAAAAAGATAGAAAAGAATATATTATTAAAGCATTTGTTACACTACCCATTAATGTGCTCAATATCAACCATGCACTGCCTTAAAGGTTAACTAAGGATGAGGGATTAAAGAAAGTCAACTGGAGTTCCCAGGGGGCTCCACCTGTAATTGCCAAGGTATGCTGGTTGTAGAAAGTGAAACAGCAGCCCTGTGTTTATTAAATAAAGACAATGTTTACTTGGCCAGTGTGAGCTCTTAATACTCTAGCTGGTATAGTTTGAGACTGTCAGGATGTGGCACGCAAAATCATCATACATTTAGATTTGATACTACCACAGAAGCATTATGTAGGAAAATGTGCAAATAAAGTAGGAGGAGTTAATAGATGGACAGAGGTTCAAGTAAAAGTTAATATTTTATCCTCGAATAGCCTCATACCGAATCGAATTCTAGAGGTCTATGTACTTGTATGTGTTCATGTGGCATTTTGGTTTCACCTACCTGTTTAGTGTAGTCGGCTGGCAAATTACCAACAAACACAGTTCTTTTATTCTTTATCCTCTCCTCTGCCCTGTTTACTTTTCTTTTCCGAGGTTGTACAACAACGCCGTCATCATCAAGACTTTGATTCTTTTTACTCTTTAGCTTTTCTTTAGAAATAACATTTTTTCTTGTCTCTTCTTCATCTGCATTTGCCAAGGACTGCTCCCTAGGATGTACAAATGCATTGAAAACACTGATAAAACAGGAATATATAAACCATTGTTTTACTGGTATTGTTGCTTTTCATTCCTTATCTTTCTATTCATGCCCTCTCCTATCCTCCTTCAGGTCTCTGACTGGTCCCTTAGGAAACTGGACCCCACCAGGTAATGCTAAAATCTCAAACTGAAGAGCTGCTGGATTCTGGGATTGCATGGCGAGTGGCACACAGGCTCTTTGTATTGCAGAGGGACTTAAAGTCCCAGAACCAATCACTTCACAACGGAGCAAAATAAGGAAGGGGTTACATGATACTGTGAACCTAAGGGGGGTCTGCAAAATGGTAAAACAGTATCACAGATCCTTTCAATCTGTGGAATCAGGTTGAAATTTAAACGTTTATTATTTATATGTTGAGGTTCAGACAGTGTTTATTGCATCTTTTTTTGCAGAAGCCCAACTGACTGAGATCAAGTCAAGAAAAGGCACAACATTTTGTATCTATTCTGACATGAGCACTTAGCCGAAAAGGAATTAGAGGGAATATTTATAACTATCTATACTGCATGCTTTCACAGTACAGGTATGGAATCTGTTATATGGAAACCCTTTATCCAGAAAGGTATGGGATCCATTTTCCAGAAGCCAGTTATCCAGAAAGCTCGGAACTAAGGGAAGGCCATCTCCGATGCAGTAATAAAACAGTACCTTGTACTTGATCCCAACTAAGATATAATTATCCTTTATGGGGGTCAGAACAGTCCTATTGGGTTTATTTCATGGTTAAATGATTCCCTTTTCTCTGTAATAATAAAACAGTACCTGTACTTGATCCCAACTAAGATATAATTACCCCTTATTGGGGCAGAACAGCCCTATTGGGTTTATTTCATGGTTAAATGATTCCCTTTTCTCTGTAATAATAAAACAGTACCTTGTACTTGATCCCAACTAAGATATAATTATCCTTTATGGGGGTCAGAACAGTCCTATTGGGTTTATTTCATGGTTAAATGATTCCCTTTTCTCTGTAATAATAAAACAGTACCTGTACTTGATCCCAACTAAGATATAATTACCCCTTATTGGGGCAGAACAGCCCTATTGGGTTTATTTCATGGTTAAATGATTCCCTTTTCTCTGTAATAATAATACAGTACCTGTACTTGATCCCAACTAAGATATAATTAATCCTTATTGGGGGCAGAACAATCCTTTAGGGTGCTGATTTAAAAATCTTTGCATCTGCCGCATGTGTCATATGAATAGTAAGGCAAATAGCTAATTCTGTGTGAAAGGTTGTCTATTAAAAGTAATCTGTACAATGCTTATTGCGGCCATATCTATCTTTATTTTACAATATAAATGTATATAAGTTGTTTGCATCTTTTTAGTAAAGCCTTGACTTTACTCAAAATATACACACAAAATATAAATAAATAGGGAATTGGCATGTTCCCATTATATAAAATACACATCTTTCTCTAAATCACAACTTACCTGAAAGAAAAGTACATTATTCTGAAACTAAACAAAAGAAAAACACAAGCGACTCAGTGGTTGGGCGTTTACCTGTCTGCTAGTTTTTTTTCTGAGACTGAAAGCTCCTTTTCTTTGGTGACTTTGGCTTTTACTACAGTCTCTTTACATGCTTTCTTTACATCTGCTCCTTCTGCTTCCGGGAGCTTCCTCTTGGGCTATAAAAATTATATACAGATGTTTAATCTCATTGTTTTTTTTTCTCTTTCTAACCCAATAAAACTATTACAGCAACATGAAGAGCATTCAAGACTACAGTTGAAGATACAAGCAACACATATATATGTACAGGTATGGGATCTGTTATCCGGAAACCCTTATCCAGAAAGTTCAGAACTACGGGAAGGCTGTCTCCCATAGACTCCATTTTAATCCAATAATTCTAATTTAAAAAAAAAAAATGATTCCCTTTTCTCTGTAATAATAAAACAGTACCTGTACTTGATCCCAACTAAGATATAATTACCCCTTATTGGGGCAGAACAGCCCTATTGGGTTTATTTAATGGTTAAATGATTCCCTTTTCTCTGTAATAATAAAACAGTACCTGTACTCGATCCCAACTAAGATATAATTACCCCTTATTGGGGCAGAACAGCCCTATTGGGTTTATTTCATGGTTAAATGATTCCCTTTTCTCTGTAATAATAAAACAGTACCTGTACTTGATCCCAACTAAGATATAATTACCCCTTATTGGGGGCAGAACAGCCCTATTGGGTTTATTTCATGTTTAAGATAAACTTAAGAAACAATAAAAGGTTTCCCAACTCAAGATCAATAATTGTTCAATATTTTTAAATGGAAGTCTCAAGAATGATTATTCTACATTGAAATAATATTAAAGACACAGAGACTGGTGACTCCATTACTGCAGTTTAGCACCTATATTAAATAAACTCAATTTGCCCATCAGTGTGATGCCATAATCCATTTATTTATGAACCTCATCTATACAATTTCATTAAAAAAAAGCTCAAATGGGAACTCCAGCTTCCAAACAAAAAAAAAAAGAGCCCCACACAACACAGAAAACCCTAATATACCTATCCCTGTAATAGGTTCCTTAAAAAAGTATGAATAAATATCCTTTTTATATGCTGAAATCCAGCTGCAAAACAGTTCTTCTCTTTCTGCATCATTTGAAATCATGGCAGGGGAGGAGGGACTAAAACATTGATGCTACAATTTGTAACAACTTCTCTACAGCTTGCAGACAGCATGCAGGAACTACATAACCCACAATGCATTGCCCTGGGATGTTCCTTTCCTTATTGACATCACGTGTGCAGCAGGGAATTGTGGGATTGGGAGGAGGCAGGCTGAAGGCAGGCTGAAGGCAGGCTGAGGGACAGGCGCTACTGTTACAGTTTATTTGAGTCACAAAGTAGTCAGACAGATCAGCAGGGGAACAGGGGGCGGGGCTTACGGAACTGTTCCAAACCAGATTATTACTTTAAAAATCATGAAAAGGCTGAATATTGATGTATATTACAAAGCTGCTTAAATTTATGTTTACTTTTTAAAAAGCTTAAGTTGTGATTGGGTGGAGATCCCTTTTAATCAGGTTTTTCTAACCACTCACATACAGTCTAACTCTGAAACAATGACACAGACAGGTAAACTAGGCAGATATGCTGATGATCATTTAATCTTAATTACTGACCCGTTCGGTTTGGAATAGAAGATTTACATAAAAGAAAAAAAGTTAAATTTTCAGCCACATAAATGGTCCAAAGAACTTACTATTTTAACAGGAACATAAACTGGCTGAACAGCGGGGCCTTTGGTGTCAAATAGAGATGACAAGTGTGTAGCACTCTCACTGGCTTTCTTTGGAAACAAGCTGCTGGACACATCTCCGGCTACATAGGCTTCAGATTCACCGACTGCCTCATTGCTCTGTAAGTTACACCTGGAAAACAAATATATCATTACTCTATGGCTACTCAATTATTATTAAAATTAACTGAAATAAAGTCAAAGACACTGAGAAAATAACAGTTTTTTGTAAAAGGAAAAAGCAGCACTAAACGGCAGATTTTACTATAAATGAAAAACTAAACCACCCACTTTTTTAAGTGTTAGCTCCTCTCCACAACTGCATATCTTCTACTGTGTAACATCCCATACATCGGCCCATATACATGGTCTGTAAATGCAGAGTTGCACACTGGAGTTAGTAGCCATGTCACACGTGGAGTGTGGCTACCTGCAGTGTCGGACTGGGGTATCTGAGGATCACTGGAAAATGTGACCTCAGGACCCCCGTGTCTGCTTCTGCTGCTAGATACTGCTAATCCCCTCTCTGTAAATTCCTTCCCACCAGGATTTGTTATGGTTTATGGGCCAGTCTGACCCTGTTCTGTGTAAAAACTAAAGTAAACTAATACCACTATTTGTGGGTGTGTGTTAACCCCATAGATAGTTTTACTTTTAGGGTGATATGTTGCTGTGCTTTCAGAGCAATATCAGAAACTTATTTATTTAGTTAATTATGAGACAGACTCCATTTTAAACAAATAGTACAGAATTTTAAAACTGATTTCCTTTTTCTCTGTAGTAATAAAACAGTACCTGTACTTGATCCCAACTAAGATATAATTACCCCTTATTGGGGGCAGAACAGCCCTATTGGGTTTATTTCATGGTTAAATGATTCCCTTTTCTCTGTAATAATAAAACAGTACCTGTACTTTATCCCAACTAAGATATAATTACCCCTTATTGGGGCAGAACAGCCCTATTGGGTTTATTTCATGGTTAAATGATTCCCTTTTCTCTGTAATAATAAAACAGTACCTGTACTTGATCCCAACTAAGATATAATTACCCCTTATTGGGGGCAGAACAGCCCTATTGGGTTTATTTCATGGTTAAATGATTCCCTTTTCTCTGTAATAATAAAACAGTACCTGTACTTGATCCCAACTAAGATATAATTACCCCTTATTGGGGGCAGAACAGCCCTATTGGGTTTATTTCATGGTTAAATGATTCCCTTTTCTCTGTAATAATAAAACAGTACCTGTAATTGATCCCAAATAACATATAATTCATGCTTATTGGATGCAAAACAATCCTACTGGGCTTTAAGGTATGGAGATCCAGAACCCCTTATCCAGAATACCCTTGGTCCCGAGCATTCTGGATAACAGGTCCCATACCTGTACCTGTAGTAGAACTAAAGGCAAAGAGGGCCCTTTGGGTATTTCCCAGTTTCCCAGCAGGCCAGTCAAACCCTGGCTACCTGGCAGCCAATGCCGTGCAAGAGCAGTCATGATGGAAGCCACTCTGGTAACCAATCAGACATTACCAGCCAATTGCTGGTAAACTAATGAAAGCAAACATTTGATTGGCTGTCACAGGTTATTGCCCAGGTGCAAATGTCCATAGTGTTAGTAAATAATCCTGACTAAATTTAACTCTATGTGCAAGGAAAGGGGTAACACCAACCTGCACAGACCCCCCCTTCCAACCACTATGTCAAGGTATCAGATATCTGCAAAGCCATAATCATCTCTCCCACAGTTCCACCTACAAATAAAAGCAGCACTAAAACACCACAACTCACATGCGCTTAGCTTTCTTTTTCGATTTCCCTCCATCTTTCACCATTTTGCCTGGATATATAACGCTGGCAAACACGGAATCCCACACTCTCTAAACCTGCAAGAAAGGCAAAGCAGCCCCAATCGGCACCTCTCCCTCATGTGCCCATGCAGCTACAGCAGAGTGTGAGTACGTCATAACCATGCGACCGTGCTGAGGGAGGGCGGATGTGACGTTTCGCGATACGTTCTGGCGTCGCTGCTGATTGGCCAACCAGAGAGGGGAAGGGAAGATGTAACTGTGGGATAGGACAGTACCACAGAGCTGGGTACTGCTGCTTGTAGACGGCTGTGGAGCAGAGAAATACAGGAGGGGTAGTCTGTATGTAGTCTATAAGGGCAAATGGTTTTGGAGCTTTTGGGAAATTGGTAATGGCTGTTAGGGCACTATGGTATAAAGAGTGTTGGGACTGCGGGCTGTGGGGAATGCAGCTCCATATAGTACATGGTATCAGCAAAGAGTGAGGGACACGTCTGCCTGCTGGTCTCCATTAGGGCACATTTTGCGTTGGAAAGGCTTGCCCTAATGCCCTACTTTACCTACCATGGGTACCATGAGCTGTGGTACAGACAGATTCAGACTGGGCCCTGGCATTTCTGGTATACAGAGGCCCAAAAGCATTGTCACAGGAGCCAGCTTCTCTCTGCCTACGTTTTCTATTTTTTCTGCAGAGAGATGAAGGTAGCTTGCAGGGAAAACACAAGCAGGGAGAAGCCAAGTCTTTGCCTTGCCTGACTAGCCTAAAGCTGGCTGTATGCGCACCGAAGATATTGTACAAAACCTTGTTTCGTATGATATTCGGTGCAGGTATAGCGGATTGACGGGACGGCCGATATCACAAAGGCTGAGGATATCAGTCGTCTCGTCGATCAGCCAGGTTAAAAGATTTTGATCAGGCGCCATTGAAGGCGCCCGAAAAAAATCTACGTTCAGGGCTGAATTGGCAGAATTTCTATTGTTTCTACCTCCATATCTGATGATTCAGCCCTGAACATCAGTAGGGGAAAGGAACAATCACCATGTATGGCCAACCTAAATAGTGACTATAATGATCTTACAGCAGCATTGCCATTTTCCAGATTCTACAGATTTAAAAAAAAAAAAAAAACTATACTGAAGCTTATGCTTATACAAAGTAATATATTGCTTTTTAATTCATGTAAACCCTGTCATTTTACTTTTTGCCTTTAACAACATGAATGGGTTTGTTAGCAGACTAAGTTTTAGTAATCCATAAACAGCAATCTGATAAAACGTACTGCTGTTTGAAAGTAATCTTCCGACAGGCTGCTATGGAATAAACTTTTACCTACATCCCCCTTATACCATGCCCACTGTGTTGTGACTGGGCTCACGTGACCTTTGTTTCCACATCACAGCTGTTGCTATTCCCACCCATTACCTAGGAGCAGGGGAACAAACCTAACCCCCACCCAAAGTTACTTCAGAATGTAGAATTTACAATCTGTGACACTGGCACTTTTATCCACAGATTGTAGATTCTATGGTTTGTGCCACTAAATGGTTAAGCTAAATTTTATTTGGTTTGAATCTAGGAAAGGAGGCATCTGGAGTTGAACCAGGGACTGTTTAATTGGAAGTCAAATGCTTTAAAAACAGCTATACCCCATGTGTAGTTGTTTTTTTTAGTCACACAGGTGTGTTGTAGAATATGGGGTGACAATAAACACTGGGAAGTAACATTAAGGTTTTTTTTTGCCAATTATAGTATCTAATTTTAGTGTCATGTGAAAATTAATGTTGGGAAGTGTGCGTTTGGTCTACTCTTTACTAGCCAGCTGTCAGCAGTGTCTCTCTACATACAGGCTTTGGGTCAGTTATGTTACCTTGGTTAGTTGCCTCTAATATGTTTTTAGTCTGTAACTATATTGCTTAGCTATAAGGTTGAATTATATATTTCCTTTAATATAATGTTGCGAAGGGGGCACCCGGATTTGAACCAGGGACCTCTTGATCTGCAGTCAAATGCTCTACCACTGAGCTATACCCCCTGCCACAGTTTCCTTCTTAGGCAAGCCGCACAGGTGTGTAGTGGAATACAAGGTGAAAGTGGGAAAGTGACAGTAAGGCCCTATTTGCCCATTCTTACAGTATGTACTTATGGCTCAGGTTGGCTGCACGTGAGCTGGAAACATCACATTATTATGTATTGGCAGCAATGGGATGCAGTGGCTACAGGTGCATTGGGCCATGTCAGGCCTGGGCAAGTAAAGCATAATGCTTAGTATTATGTTGGGAGATGCACCAAATGTAAATATTCTCTTCTGTATTTCGCTTCTGTGGTTTTGTATAATCACATATAAACAACACTGCATAAAGATGGCTATTTCCAGGGTCGGACTGGGGGGTGAAGGGCCCACCGGGTCTCCCGCCCCAGGGGCCCTGCAGGTGCCCGCACCCATAGCCTCCCTAACCCACCTCGCAGGGCCCCCCCCACCCAACGCCCCCACCCCCCGAGCACATAAAATTAACACGTCAGGGCAGGAGCGGTCAGGCAGGGGGAGCGCTGCAAGGGTCGTGTCTGGCCCGCCGGGGCCCACTGTGATTTTTCCCGGTATCCCGGCGGCCCAGTCTGACCCTGGCCATTGCACACAAGGCAGTGACTCTCTAGTACCCAAAAAATGTTAAGGCAAAAATTACCCTCCTTTCAGGTAAATCTATAAACCTTTTAGTACAAGACAAACTCTTTCTGGCACTTGTTGTTGTTATACAGCATTGCTTGCTACAGCTAGGTTAATTATCCACAAGTACCTACTCCAGCAATGATTCACTTGTCTTATTCCTATTAATTTTTTTTAATATAATTACATTGTAATTAAATATAATTACAGCATTCTGCTAAATTTCAATTCCCAGGTACTTTAATCAACATTGGATCTCGTGCTGTTTGGCCACCATCAGATTCCATACAAGGCTGACACATCCTGGATGGATTCAGTTGTTAGGTATCATTGGCAAATACAATTCTAGCTCTGATACACATTGTGAACATTTTTCTTATAAATTAAGTATATATTGTTATTTAATGTTTTTTTTTGGGGGGGGGGGGGTACCTGTATTCAAACCAGAAAAATGTTGATCTGCAATTAAAAAGAGAGTGAGATTTGACTACATGCAAAGTGAAACAAAAGAATGTTTACACTGAAAAATTGACAAACAAGGCTTTACACTCTTTCCAATGATTGGTTTCACCTCATGTTCTACAACACACCTGTATGACTTACCTATATTGTTAGTGTGCAGGGGGGTATAGCTCAGTGGTAGAGCATTTGACTGCAGATCAAGAGGTCCCTGGTTCAAATCCGGGTGCCCCCTTCCCAACATTATATTAAAAGGAATATATAATTCAGCCTTATATCTAAGTAAAACGATTACAGACTAACAATGTATAGGAGATCATTGCCAGAGAAAATACTTGTGGATAACTTTGCTGTAGCAGGTAATGCTGTTTAGCAGCAGCAAGGGCCAGAAAGAGTTTTTCTTGTATTAAAAGGTTTATAGATTTACTGGAGGGGAGGGTAATCCTTCCCCTTTACACAGCACTGGAGCCCAATAGAGCTTAGGGGATTTTGATTTCAAAGGAAGCATTTGTCTGGTGCTAGAGTGTCACTGCCCCGTGTGTGACAGCCAGAGCGATTTCCATTTAATAACATTAAGAGCAGGCGCTCCTGTGTTCCAACCAGAGCCCAGGATACTTGCATTAATAGGTGAGTATATATAGCCATTTACTATAATGTACCTGATGTGTTTATTTTTCCATTTTTTTGTCCTGTGCTTCTGGGAAGGTAATACTAACTCAGGCTGCAGTTTTAGTCTGCTGCTGCCCTCCAGTGGAAACATCCGCACAACAATTGCTCCTGTCTGGCTCTCACTGCTCTTAATGTTACTAAATGGAAATCGCTCTGGCTGTCACACACGGGGCAGTGACTCTCTAGCACCAGACAAATGCTTCCATTGAAACCGAAATCCCCTAAACTCTATTGGGCTCCAGTGCTTTGCAAAGGGGGAAGGATTACCCTCCCCTCCAGTAAATATATAAACCTTTTAATACAAGAAAAACTCTTTCTGGCCCTTGCTGCTGCTAAACAGCATTATTTGCTACAACAAAGTTTATTATCCACTAGCAATGATCTCCTATACATACATTTTACTTAGATATAAGTCTGAATTATATATTCCTTTTAATATAAGGTTGAGAAGGGGGCACCCGGATTTGAACCAGGGACCTCTTGATCTGCAGTCAAATGCTCTACCACTGAGCTATACCCCCCTGCACGCATTTGACATAGGTAAGTCACACAGGTGTGTTGTAGAACATGAGGTGAAAGCAATCATTGGAAAGAGTGTAAAGCCTTGTTTATCAATTTTTCTGTGTAAACATTCTGTTGTTTCACTTAATATGTTGCAGAGTTTTTGGCGCAGGCAAGTAGCCTGGGTTCCGGTTGAAATGCAGGAGCGCCACAAACCCTGCAACAAAATAAAAAGAGAGTGAAATCTGACTACATGCAAAGTGAAACAACAGAATGTTTACACTGACAAATGGACAAACAAGCATTTACACTTTTTCCCAATGTTTGGTTTCACCTTATGCTCTACAACACACCTGTATGACCTATTTAAGACATGTGCAGGGGGGTATAGCTCAGGGGTAGAGCATTTGACTGCAGATCAAGAGGTCCCTGGTTCAAATCCGGGTGCCCCCTTCCCAACATTATATTAAAAGGAATATTGCTAAATTCATGCAATATGGTTACAGACCAACAACATATTAGAGGTAACTAACAAGGATAAAAACTGACCCAAAGCCTGTATGTAGAGAGACACTGCTGACAGCTGGCTAATAAAAAGCTCACCAAACACACACTTCCCAACATTTATTTTTTTAAAATTCAGTTCTACATACCTTACACTTACACAGGTAAGCCAGGGAAGCTAGAATTCTGTTTGCCAATGTTACCTAACAACTGAATCTGGGATGTGTCAGCCTTGCAGGGAATCTGTGTGCATTGCCTAAAAAACTTCTTGAATTCATTGAATTGGGCCCATGTATAAAACTATAAAGATATTTAATTCACCACAGTCTGGTGGTTTAAATACTGATTTGGATTTAGCTGCCTTTGGCTAATGGGCAATAAGTACAGTATTATTGGCAGGGTCATATTTTCTATACAGACACCTGTGTGTTTTGCTTTTCTTTATGCAAGCTAAATGACTATTTTGCTATGTCTATATAATGAGGTGTCTGTATAGAAAATATGACCCTGCCAATAATACTGTACTAATTGGCCATTAGCCAAAGGCAGCTAAATCCAAATCAGTATTTAAACCACCAGGCTGTGGTGAATTCAAAATCTTTATAGTTTATACATGAGCCCAATTCAGTGAACTCCAAAATATCAAAAAGGGTTGTATTTTACCTTTAACCTAATAATGAATAGGGTTGCCGCCTTTCTACACAGTTAATCCCACCTATTGGGTTTGGGGGGCGGGCAGTGATGTGCCTTGGAACCTGATGATAAGAGGGGGACACCTAGATTTGACAGAGGGACCTCTTGAACTGCAGATACATGTGCCACCTAGATATACCCACCCTCCTCAAGAAGTTTTTTAGGCAATGCACACAGATTCCCTGCAAGGCTGACACATCCCGGATTCAGTTGTTAGGTATTATTGGCAAATAGAATTCTAGCTTCCCTGGCTTACCTGTGTAAGTGTAAGGTATGTAGAACTGAATTTTAAAAAAATAAATGTTGGGAAGTGTGTGTTTGGTGAGCTTTTTATGAGCCAGCTGTCAGCAGTGTCTCTCTACATACAGGCTTTGGGTCAGTTTTTATCCTTGTTAGTTACCTCTAATATGTTGTTTGTCTGTAACCATATTGCATGAATTTAGCAATATTCCTTTTTAATATAACGTTGGGAAGGGGGCACCTGGATTTGAACCAGGGACCTCTTGATCTGCAGTCAAATGCTCTACCACTGAGCTATACCCCCCTGCACACATCTATTATAATTAAGTCACACAGGTGTGTTGTAGAATATGAGGTGAAACCAACCATTGGAAAGAGAGTGTAAATCCTTGTTTGTCCATTTTTCAGTGTAAACATTTCCTTTTGTTTCACTTTGCATGTAGTCAAATCTCACTCTCTTTTTAATATGTTGCAGGGTTTGTGGCGATGCTGCATTTCAGCCAGAGCCCGGGCTACTTGCATTAAGAGGTGATAAAATATTCCCATTTACTTTATTGTCTATGAATCACATACCTCCCAACTGTCCCAATTTTCACGGGACAGTCCCTCTTTTGACAGCTCAACCTGCAGTCCCTCATTTCCGTTTGATCTCCTGCACTGAATGCTAAAAAAGATACAATGTTTCTCAAACTTAATTAAAAAGTAGCTTTTGGCAGAGAGCCCAGAAATCTTAACAAGTTACACCTGCACTTAGATACAATTGTAACCAACAAGCTAAACAGGTCTCTTGGGGGAACTGAGACTCGCAGCTTAAAGGACAATTTTACCTTCATTAGCAATAATGTAATAACACATAAAAAGACCCCAAAACCCCCAGAAATATATTCAAACTTAAAATAACCTGCCACATTTTAATGAAATGGGAGTGGTATTTAAAAGGTGTGATCCCAAAAATGGGTGTGGTGAAAAAAAATTGCGATGCTATGCGAAAATTTCTTTTTGTCCCTTTTTCCATTTTTCAAATGTTGAGAGGTATGGAATCAGCTTGATGGAAGCATTAAGAATTTTGATTTTTCTAACTTTGGCTGCAGTTTTAGTCTGCTGCTGCCCTCCAGTGGGAACAGCGGCACAACAATTGCTCCTGTCTGGCTCTCACTGCTCTTAATGTTATTAAATGGAATCGCTCTGACTGTCACACACGGGGCAGTGACTCTCTAGCAGCAGACAAATGTTACCTTTGCAACAGAAATCCCCTAAATTATATGGGGCCGGTATATATACATAAGGTGTGTAGAACTGAATTTTATTGTCAAGTGAAAATTAATGTTGGGAAGTGTGTGTTTGGTCTACTCTTTACTAGCCAGCTGTCAGCAGTGTCTCTCTACATACAGGTTTTGAGTCAGTTATTTTACCTTTGTTAGTTGCCTCTATTATGTTGTTAGTCTGTAACCATATTTCTTAGATATAAGGTTGAATTATATATTCCTTTTAATATAATGTTGGGAAGGGGGCACCCGGATTTGAACCAGGGACCTCTTGATCTGCAGTCAAATGCTCTACCACTGAGCTATACCCCCCTGCACTCTTTTTCTATAGGTCATACAGGTGTGTTGTACAACATAAGGTGAAACCAAACATTGGGAAAAAGAGTGTAAATCCTTGTTTGCCAATTATTCAGTGTAAACATTCTGTTGTTTCACTTTGCATGTAGTCAGATTTCACTCTCTTGTTATTTACTTGCATTAAGAGGTGATTTTATATATATATATATATATATATACACAATTTTTATAATGTCATTATATAGACATAGCATAATAGTAATATAGCTTGCATAAAGAAACACATCACTAAGGTGTCTGTTTAGAAAATATGGCCCTGCCAATAATACTGTACTAATTGCCCATTAGCCAAAGGCAGCTAAATCCAAATCAGTATTTAAACCACCAGGCTGTGGTGAATTCAAAATCTTTATAGTTTTATACATGAGCCCAATTCAGTGAACTCCAAAATATCAAAAAGGGTTGTATTTTACCTTTAACCTAATAATGCATAGGGTTGCCGCCTTTCTACACAGTTAATCCCACCTATTGGGTTTGGGGGGCAGGCAGTCATGTGACTTGGAGGCGGGTCGGTGATGTAATGGGGTGGGGAAATGGGCAGGCTGGGAAGGGGAAATGGGCAGGGCAGAGGTGGATCTCTACTTAAGGGGGTGATTGCCACAGAAAGGTCTGCAAAGAAGGGGTCTATAGGTAGGGTTGCAGCCCTTACAAGTTTACCAGCAGATTTATAATATTGCTAATAGCTGGGTGGCAAACCTGATGATAAGAGGGGGGCACCTAGATTTGACAGAGGGACCTCTTGAACTGCAGATACATGCGCCACCTAGATATACCCACCCTCCTCAAGAAGTTTTTTAGGCAATGCACACAGATTCCCTGCAAGGCTGACACATCCCGGATTCATTTGTTAGGTATTATTGGCAAATAGAATTCTAGCTTCCCTGGCTTACCTGTGTAAGTGTAAGGTATGTAGAACTGAATTTTAAAAAAATAAATGTTGGGAAGTGTGCTTTTTATTAGTCAGCTGTCAGCAGTGTCTCTCTACATACAGGCTTTGGGTCAGTTTTTATCCTTGTTAGTTACCTCTATGTTGTTTGTCTGTAACCATATTGCATGAATTTAGCAATGTTCCTTTTAATATAATGTTGGGAAGGGGGCACCCGGATTTGAACCAGGGACCTCTTGATCTGCAGTCAAATGCTCTACCACTGAGCTATACCCCCTGCACATGTGTGGGTTAGTTAAGTCACACAGGTGTGTTGTACAGGTGAAACCAAACATTGGGAAAGTAAGTGTAAGTCCTTGTTTGTCCATTTTTCAGTATAAACATTCCCTTTTGTTTCACTTTGCATGTAGTCAAATCTCACTCTCTTTTTAATATGTTGCAGGGTTTGTGGCGATGCTGCATTTCAGCCAGAGCCCGGGCTACTTGCATTAAGAGGTGATAAAATATTCCCATTTACTTTATTGTCTATGAATCACATACCTCCCAACTGTCCCAATTTTCACAGGACAGTCCCTCTTTTGACAGCTCAACCTGCAGTCCCGGATTCTTACTGAAAAATCCCTCATTTCCCTTTGATCTCCTGGTCTGCTGCTGCCCTCCAGTGGGAACAGCGGCACAACAATTGCTCCTGTCTGGCTCTCACTGCTCTTAATGTTATTAAATGGAAATCGCTCTGACTGTCACACACGGGGCAGTGACTCTCTAGCAGCAGACAAATGTTACCTTTGCAACAGAAATCCCCTAACTTATATGGGGCCGGTATTTAATGTAGAAGGGGGGTACCTGTATTTAAACCAGAAAAATGTTGATCTGCAATTAAATTCTATTACCCCTACTGTAAAGCTTCTCTGGCTTACCTGTGTAAGTGTAAGGTGTGTAGAACTGAATTTTATTGTCAAGTGAAAATGAATGTTGGGAAGTTTGTGTTTTGTCTACTCTTTACTAGCCAGCTGTCAACAGTGTCTCTCTACATACCGGCTTTGGGTCAGTTATTTTACCTTTGTTAGTTGCCTCTAATATGCTGTTAGTCTGTAACCATATTGCTTAGCTATAAGACTGAATTATATATTCCTTTTAATATAATGTTGGGAAGGGGGCACCCGGATTTGAACCAGGGACCTCTTGATCTGCAGTCAAATGCTCTACCACTGAGCTATACCCCCCTGCACACTATTTACACAGGTCATACAGGTGTGTTGTAGAATATATGGTGAAACCAAACATTGGGAAAAAGAGTGTAAATCCTTGTTTGTCCATTATTCAGTATAAACATTCTGTTGTTTCACTTTGTATGTAGTCAGATTTCACTCTCTTTTTATTATGTTGCAGGGTTTGTGGCGCTCCTGCATTTCAACCAGAACCCAGACTACTTGCATTAAGAGGTGATTATATATATATATACAATTTTTATAATGTCATTATATAGACATAGCATAATAGTAATATAGCTTGCATAAAGAAACACATCACTGAGGTGTCTGTTTAGAAAATATGGCCCTGCCAATAATACTGTACTAATTGCCCATTAGCCAAAGGCAGCTAAATCCAAATCAGTATTTAAACCACCAGGCTGTGGTGAATTCAAAATCTTTATAGTTTTATACATGAGCCCAATTCAGTGAACTCCAAAATATCAAAAAGGGTTGTATTTTACCTTTAACCTAATGATGAATAGGGTTGCCGCCTTTCTTCACAGTTAATCCCACCTATTGGGTTTTGGGGGGCAGGCAGTCATGTGACTTGGAGGCGGGTCGGTGATGTAATGGGGTGGGGAAATGGGCAGGCTGGGAAGGGAAAATGGGCAGGGCAGAGGTGGATCTCTACTTAAAAGGGGGTGATTGCCACAGAAAGGTCTGCAAAGGAGGGGTCTATAGGTAGGGTTGCAGCCCTTACAAGTTTACCAGCAGATTTATAATACTGCCAATAGCTGGGTGGCAAACCTGATGATAAGAGGGGGACACCTAGATTTGACAGAGGGACCTCTTGAACTGCAGATACATGCGCCACCTAGATATACCCACCCTCCTCAAGAAGTTTTTCAGGCAATGCACACAGATTCCCTGCAAGGCTGACACATCCCGGATTCAGTTGTTAGGTATTATTGGCAAATAGAATTCTAGCTTCCCTGGCTTACCTGTGTAAGTATAAGGTATGTAGAACTGAATTTAAAAAAAATAAATGTTGGGAAGTGTGTGTTTGGTGAGCTTTTTATTAGCCAGCTGTCAGCAGTGTCTCTCTTCATACAGGCTTTGGGTCAGTTTTTATCCTTGTTAGTTACCTCTAATATGTTGTTTGTCTGTAACCATATTGCATGAATTTAGCAATGTTCCTTTTAATATAATGTTGGGAAGGGGGCACCCGGATTTGAACCAGGGACCTCTTGATCTGCAGTCAAATGCTCTACCCCTGAGCTATACCCCCTGCACATGTGTGGGTTGTACAGGTGAAACCAAACATTGGGAAAGCGAGTGTAAGTCCTTGTTTGTCCATTTTTCAGTATAAACATTCCCTTTTGTTTCACTTTGCATGTAGTCAAATCTCACTCTCTTTTTAATATGTTGCAGGGTTTGTGGCGATGCTGCATTTCAGCCAGAGCCCGGGCTACTTGCATTAAGAGGTGATATAATATTCCCATTTACTTTATTGTCTATGAATCACATACCTCCCAACTGTCCCAATTTTCACGGGACAGTCCCTCTTTTGACAGCTCAACCCGCAGTCCCGGATTCTTACTGAAAAATCCCTCATTTCCCTTTGATCTCCTGCACTGAATGCTAAAAAAGGTACAATGTTTCTCAAACGTAATTAAAAAGTAGCTTGTCAGAGAGCTCAGAAATCTTAACAAGCTGCACCTGCACTTAGATACAATTGTAACCAACAAGCTAAACAGGTCCTTTGGGGGAACTGAGACTGGCAGCTTAAAGGACAATTTCACCTTCATTAGCAAAACTGTAATAACACATAAAAAGACCCCAAAACCCCCAGAAATGAGTTCAAACTTTAAAAAACCTGCCAATTTTTAATGAAATGGGATTGGTATTTAAGGGGTGTGGTCCCAAAAATGAGTGTGGTCACAAAATTTTGCGGTGCTATGCGAAAATTTATTTTTGTCCCTTTTTCAATTTTTCAAATGTTGAGAGGTATGGAATCAGCTTGATGGAAGCATTAAGAATTTAATATGTACTGATTTTTCTAACTTTGGCTGCGGTTTTAGTCTGCTGCTGCCCTCCAGTGGGAACAGCGGCACAACAATTGCTCCTGTCTGGCTCTCACTGCTCTTAATGTTATTAAATGGAATCGCTCTGACTGTCACACACGGGGCAGTGACTCTCTAGCAGCAGACAAATGCTTCCTTTGCAACAGAAATCTCCTAACCCATAGTAGTTTGTTTTTTTTTTGGTTTATTTTTGTTATTTTACAACAATAACATAATAAACAATACAAAATATAAGCAGGTTATATAAGTTGTCATGAGTTGTTGGCACATAGCATAGTTTCCCAGTTGCAGGAAGAATTCAGCAATCTGTATTGTCGTGTATAGCCTATGTTGCTTTACCCCATAACTCCCAATTCTGGTTACTCTAAGGCTAATGGCAGACGAGGCATAGGGCGGATATTTTCGGCAAGCAGAAAAACGCTTGCCGAAAATATCGCCCTATGCCTCCTACATGTGCCTGCACCCGAATGAATGAATGGAATACGCTCTGGTGAAGCCTCATGTAGCGGAAATACGCATAAAAACACAAGAGTTTGAAAGTCTGGCAGATTTATACGTATTTCGCTACATGCGCCTGCACCAGAGCGCATTCCATTCATTTGTGTGCAGGCACATGTAGGAGGCGTAAGGCAGTATTTTCAGCAAGCGATTTTCCGCTTGCTGAAAATATCTGCCCTACGCCTCGTTTTAGATTGGTTTGTCTAATGCCATCACAGCCCCATGCCCGAGTCAAACCATATTAGTTTAGTCAGTTTTCTCTGGACTCCATTTCACTAATGTCCCTTATAACTACAGAAAACAAACCCTGTATATTATATTCTATAGGGGGCCCTGCCAGTGCTTTGTAAAGGGGAAAATTACCCTCCCCTCCAGTAAATCTATTACAGACTCTTGCTGGCCCTTGATGCTGCTGAACAGCATTGCTTGCTATAGCTAGGTTTATTATCCACAAATGCCTTTAGCAATGATCTCCTATATGTCATTAGACTGTAGCCATATTGTTTAGCTATAATTTTGAATTATATATTTCTTTTAATATTATATTAGGGAGACCCAGATTTGAACCAGGGACCTCTTGATCTGCAGTCAAATGCTCCATCACTGAGCTATACCCCCTTGCGCAGGTGTAAATGTGGCCACACACGTGACGATTTTCGATCGTTCCAATCCGCCACTAACGTTCAGGGTTGAAACGTCAGATATGGAGACAGAAACAATAGGATTTCTGCCTCCTTCTGCTGATTCAGCCCTGAAGGCAGATTTTGGTCAGGCGCCTTCTAAGGCGCCCAATCAAAATCTTTCAACCCGCTCGATCGGCGAGTCGACCGATATCAGCAGCCTCCTGCGATATCGGTTGCCGCGCGACTTGCCATACACGCACCGAATATCGTTTCGTACGATATTACTGGTGCGTCTATGGCCAGCTTAAGATAGTTAAGCCAAACAGGTGTGTTGGATAATATGAGCAGAAACCAAATATTGGGAAAGAGAGTGTAAAGCCTTGTTTGTCCATTTTTCATTATAAACATTCCCTTTTGTTTCACTTTGCATGTAGTCAAATCTCACTCTTTTCATATATAGCAGGGTTTGTGGCTCTCCTGCATTTTAACCAGAACCCAGAACCCATTTCAGGTACACAGAGACCCACTAAGGCTAATGTCACAGGAGGCAGCTTCTCTCTGCCTACATTTTCTCTGCATCCATAGAGAAGTCTATGCGCTTTGCTGTATCTCTGCACTGACCAGCATGGTGTCAGCCATTGTGCAGACAAACGGAGCAGATATTGGTGTGAAAATGCATAGTTGTGTATTTCATGCCAATATCCTAACCATGTGACAGCACCTTGCCATTTGCCAGATTCTACAGATTGCCTATCCAGGCATGCAGCAGCCTTTATAAATTATACTGAAGCTTATGAAGCAAACATAAAGCTTATACTAATGCAAAGTAGAGATTTAGGTTTTAGTAATCCATAAACAAAGCAATCTGGCAAAACTTACTGGTCTGCTGTTTTAAAGTAATCTTCCGACAGGCTGCTATAGAGCCAGCTTTTACCTACATCCCCCTTATACCATGCTCGCTGTGTTGTGATTGGGCTCACGTGACGTGTGTTGTTTCCACATCACAGCTGTTGCTCTTCCCTTCCCACCCATTAAATAGGGGCAGGGAAGCAAACCTGATCCCCTCCCAAAGTTACTGCAGCATGTAAAATTTACAATCTTTGGCCCTGGCACTTTTATCCACAGATGTTATGATTTCTTCCACTAAATGGTTAAAGCTGATGATGATATAGTCTCAGGAAGGGGGTACTTGGATTTAAACCAGGGACCTCCTGATCTGCAGTTAAATGCTCTGCCACTGGGCAATACAATAGTTCCAATACCTTGGGGGGTGCTGCAAACGTAAATATTTTGTTCAGGGCTTCTGTAGGTTTCTGAGCTCCAAGTTTCCTTTATAATCACATATAAACAACTCTGCATAAAGCATAGAGAATTACAAAGATGGGCTTCTCACTGATTGTTTCACTGTGCATGTAGTCAGATCTCTCTCTTTTGTTTAATATACTGCAGGGCTTGTGGTGCTCCCACGTTTCAACCAGAGCCCAGGCTACTTGGATTAATAGGTGAGTATATATAGCCATGTACTATATTGTCTACAAATGTGCCTGGTGCATTCATTCTTTTATGTATTAATTGTTTAGCTTAGGCTGCAGTTTTAGTCTGCTGTTGCCCTCCAGTGGGAACAGCTGCAAAACCATTTCTGCTGCCTTGCTCTCACTGCTCTTAATGTTACTAAATAGAGAGCACTCTGACTGTCGCACATAGGGGGCAGTTACTCTCTAGCACCAGACAAATGCTTCCATTTAAGAACAGTCTGAAACAGCACCACTTGTATTCTTATTTAAAATGCCTTTATTGCACACTTCTTAGGGCATTATAGCAACGTTTCAGGCCATGTGTGGCCTTTTATCAGCATGGCACCTTAAATTTGTTTTAGAATAGTGCAGGTCCTCCAATGGCCACTTCCCATCGGTAAATCCAAGCAAGAACAGTCTAGAATGGCACCACTTGTATTCTTATTTAAAATGTCTTTATTACAGTAACAGTGGGGAGGAGAAATAGCATAAAGTTTTGCAGTGGGGAGGAGAAGAAGCATAGAATTAGAAAGTGAGGAAGACAACTATTAAATGTAAAGAGCACCGAATGCTAAGCTGTTAGCACCCTTTGCATGTTGGGAGGGGCACCCTGTATTGTAAGGTCAGGCTTCAAACTCCGGAAAGTAATATCTTCTCCCATCTAAGGGTTTTGCTGCAGAATCCTGGGATCAGCGGAGTCTCTGTTACCTTTGTAGCCAAAGTATCTTCTGGGAATCCCATCAGTAATTCATTTTCTTCTACACTGTAACACTGAAATACAAAGTCTATGGAAAAATAAAGAAAAATATTGGTTAGTAATAATGAAGACCAGTCGCAACACAGTCAAAACAGACCAATGCTGTCAGTTTCATAGCCTGTCACACTAAAGATCATATTTATGAAAATACATGCTGTGATGTTCAAAGTAGTAGACTGTAGAGTCACAGTTTGCTTCCCGAAAAACAGGATTTTCCCTTTAAATCATCAATGAATGAAGGTGCCCATGATATAGCATAGGGGCGTATGGGGTACAGAAAGGCAAATTTGCTGAAAGAGCAAATAAAGGGGGCATGAGAATAAACACTACTGAATATGAAACAGAAAAGAAGAACAGAATGTTAAACTGGTAACAACCCTTGCATGTTGGGGGGGGCACCCTGTATTGCAGAATCCTGGGATCATCCAAGTCTTCTCTCTGGGAACCGATAGTGGGAGAATTACTGTGTGGCAAAACCAACTTAACCTCTCAACAGAGCAGCCAGCCTGACTTTACCCCTCAATAGAGCAGTGATACTCCTCAGCCTCCATGCTCCGAGTGGTTGGGCACTGCTGTCTGTCCTCCATAAAG
Source organism: Xenopus tropicalis (assembly GCF_000004195.4). Taxonomy (NCBI): domain Eukaryota; kingdom Metazoa; phylum Chordata; class Amphibia; order Anura; family Pipidae; genus Xenopus; species Xenopus tropicalis. The sequence goes on along the minus strand of NC_030686.2, from coordinate 10,715,507 downwards.
GGGTATGCCTTCTTCCCCACAATACAGTCGAGCTGGGCACACAGACGGGACAAGTAGCGAAGAGCTTAGCTTTTGGCTTGTGTGTGTTAAACAGTAATGAAAGGAATCAGTGGGTAGAATGTAGTAAATGGTGTGTGTGTATGAATTTATGTAATGCACAGTGGGGAAAAGATGAAGCAGGCAGTTGCAATGGGGAAAAGAAGAAGCACAGAATTGCACTTTGGGAAAGAGGAGAAAAGTTAAAGAACTGTGCAGTGGAGAAAAGAAGAAGAAGCATAGAATTACAGAGTGGAGAAGAGATGGAGCATAGAATTACAGAGTGGGGAAGAAAAGGAGCATAGAATTACAAAGGGAGTAAGAGAAGGAGCATAGAATTACACAGTGAGGAAGAGAAGGAGCATAGAATTACAGAGTGGGGAAGAAAAGGAGCATAGAATTACACAGTGAGGAAGAGAAGGAGCATAGAATTACACAGTGAGGAAGAGAAGGAGCATAGAATTACAGAGTGGAGAAGAGATGGAGCATAGAATTACAGAGTGGGGAAGAGAAGGAGCATAGAATTACACAGTGAGGAAGAGAAGGAGCATAGAATTACACAGTGAGGAAGAGAAGGAGCATAGAATTACAGAGTGAGGAAGAGAAGGAGCATAGAATTACAGAGTGGAGAAGAGATGGAGCATAGAATTACAGAGTGGGGAAGAAAAGGAGCATAGAATTACACAGTGGGGAGGAGAAAAAGCATTAAGTTCTGCAGTGGGGAGGAGAAGAAGCATAGAATTCGAATGTAAGGGAAACAACTATTAAATGGGAAGAGCACCGAATGCTAAGCTGTTAAAACCCTTTGCATGTTGGGAGGGGCACCCTGAATAAAGTCAGGCTTCAAACTCCGGAAAGACAGTAATATACTCTCCCATCTAAGGGTTTTGCTGCACTTTACACTGCTACACTGTAACACTGAAATAGAAAGTCTATGGAAACTTAAGATAAATAATGGTTAGTAATAAGGAAAACCAGTCACAACACACATAAAGATCATATTTCTGAAGTAGATTTAGTAGAGTTACAATTTGTTTCCCGAAAAACAGAATGTTCCCTTTAAATCATCAATGCAATGGGGAAGAGAAGAAGCACAGAATTGTACTGTGGGGAAGAGGAGAATAGTTAAAGAACTGTGCAGTGGAGAAAAGAACAAGCATAGAGTTACAGAGTGGGGAGAAGAAGAAGCATAGAATTATAGAGTGGGGAAAAGAAGAAGCATAGAATTACAGAGTGGGGAGAAGAAGAAGCATAGAATTATAGAGTGGGGAGAAGAAGAAGCATAGAATTACAGAGTGGGGAGAAGAAGAAGCATAGAATTACAAAGTGGGGAGAAGAAGAAGCATAGAATTATAGAGTGGGGAGAAGAAGAAGCATAGAATTATAGAGTGGGGAGAAGAAGAAGCATAGAATTACAGAGTGGGGAGAAGAAGAAGCATAGAATTACAGAGTGGGGAGAAGAAGAAGCATAGAATTACAGAGTGGGGAGAAGAAGAAGCATAGAATTATAGAGTGGGGAGAAGAAGAAGCATAGAATTACAGAGTGGGGAGAAGAAGAAGCATATAATTACAGAGTGGGGAGAAGAAGAAGCATAGAATTACAGAGTGGGGAGAAGAAGAAGCATAGAATTACAGAGTGGGGAGAAGAAGAAGCATAGAATTACAGAGTGGGGAGAAGAAGAAGCATAGAATTATAGAGTGGGGAGAAGAAGAAGCATAGAATTAGAAAGTGAGGGAGAAGAAGAAGCATAGAATTACAGAGTGGGGAGAAGAAGAAGCATAGAATTACAGAGTGGGGAGAAGAAGAAGCATAGAATTACAGAGTGGGGAGAAGAAGAAGCATAGAATTACAGAGTGGGGAGAAGAAGAAGCATAGAATTACAGAGTGGGGAGAAGAAGAAGCATAGAATTACAGAGTGGGGAGAAGAAGAAGCATAGAATTACAGAGTGGGGAGAAGAAGAAGCATAGAATTATAGAGTGGGGAGAAGAAGAAGCATAGAATTAGAAAGTGAGGGAGAAGAAGAAGCATAGAATTAGAAAGTGGGGAGAAGAAGAAGCATAGAATTAGAAAGTGAGGGAGACAACTATTTTACTGTATTGTAAAGTCTGGCTTCAGTAATATCCTCTATCATCTAAGTATATCTAGTATAAATAAATCTAAAGCAACTGGACTTGTTAAGTAATCATTGAAGATCTATCTTTCCTCTTCTAATCTTAGAAGAGGAAAGATAGAAAGATAGATCTTCAATGATTACTTAACAAGTCCAGTTGCTTTAGATGTATTTATACCAGATATACCATCACCTGGATGAATGAAAATCTTCATAGTCTGTCATCTAAGGTTTTTGCTGCAGAATCCTGGGATCAGCGGAGTCTCTGTTGCCTTTGTAGCCAAAGTATCTTCTGGGAATCCATCAATAATTCATTTTCCCCTACACTGTAACACTGAAATACAAAGTCTATGGAAAACTTAGGAAAAATATTGGTTAGTAATAAGGAAAACCAGTCACAACTGGTGATGTAGGAGACTGTAGAGTTACAGTTTGCTTCCTGGAAAACAGGATTTTCCCTTTAAATCATCAATGAAAAGGTGCCCATGATGTAGCATAGGGGCGTATGGGGTACAGAAAGGCACATTTTGCCTGAAAGGGTAAATAAAGGGGGCATGAGAATAAAGACTACTGAATATGAAACGGAGAAGCACAGAATACTAAGCTGTAACACCGTTACATGTTGGGGGGGGCACCCTGTATTGTAAAGTCTGGCTTTGCACTCCGGAAAGACTGTGATATCCTCTCCTTTGCAGAGTGATCTGAGTGATCGGGCGCTGCTGTCTGTCCTCCATAAAGGGGGAATCCTGCCAAAGAATCCAGTGGCAAAGAGGGCAAACGTGGTGCAGATTCTTCAGATCCTCCTTTCAAGGTAAATGACAGTCAGTGAATGTTTTGTATGGACTACTGAATTGTACACTAGTGCAAATGGGAACAACAGTTGGGCACATAATACAAAATGGCACATTGGGAGATCTATGTGTAAAAGCTATAAGTCAAGAGTTCTATGTCTCACTCAGTGGGACAGACACTACACTGCTTATGTTCTAATACAGAGGTCAGGGCCAGACTGCTTATGTTCTAATACAGAGGTCAGGGCCAGACTGCTTATGTTCTAATACAGAGGTCAGGGCCAGACTGCTTATGTTCTAATACAGAGGTCAGGGCCAGGCTGCTTGTCTTCTAATACAGAGGTCAGGGCCAGACTGCTTATGTTCTAATACAGAGGTCAGGGCCAGACTGCTTATGTTCTAATACAGAGGTCAGGGCCAGACTGCTTATGTTCTAATACAGAGGTCAGGGCCAGACTGCTTATGTTCTAATACAGAGGTCAGGGCCAGACTGCTTATGTTCTAATACAGAGGTCAGGGCCAGACTGCTTATGTTCTAATACAGAGGTCAGGGCCAGACTGCTTATGTTCTAATACAGAGGTCAGGGCCAGACTGCTTATGCTCTAATACAGAGGTCAGGGCCAGACTGCTTATGCTCTAATACAGAGGTCAGGGCCAGACTGCTTATGCTCTAATACAGAGGTCAGGGCCAGCAGCACATACAATTTGAACTAAAAGGGAAATTTGAGAACAAACTTCATGTTGGTTTGAAAAACGTGAAGTCGCTAAATGACATCTGATTGGCAGTTCTAGGCCCCACCCAGTTTTTCTAACCTTGGACCACAGTTATATAGTCAAAACCCAGGATTTAATAGTGTTTGAACAGCAGTAATTAATTTCCCCAATGAAAGTCAATGAGTAACATCTAATTGGCAGTTTGTGGCTCCACCCACTTTTTCTAACCTGGAACTGCAGGTACCCAGTGACTAACTCTGCAAAGTTTAACAACCCTGGAATTAATACTTAAATAATGGCATCAGGTTAAATATAAACCAATGAAATGTAATGGGTGGAAATGGATTGGCCGTTGGTGGCTCCACCCACTATTTGTAACCTTTAACCTTAGTCCCCCAGTGACGAATTGTGAAAAGTTTGGGGACACTGGCATTAAACGTGTGAGAATGGCAGCAGTTAGAATTTCCCCACTGAAATCAATTAAAGAAATGTGATTGGCTGTTGGCGGCCCCTTTAAAGCTGAGTGAAACGGAAAACAATGAGAGGATTAAGTTCCCCTTTAAAGCTGAGTGAAACTGAAAACAATGAGAGGATTAACTGTCACTGACTGTTCTATTCTGAGCCTCCATAGGGCTCAATGGTACTCGACTGATTAAACCTGTCGAATTTTTATTTTACAAAAAAAAGTTAACCAAACATTAATAAATCACGAATTATGGGAGTTATTTTTGAAAAAACTCAAATTTTTCTGGGAATAATAACGAAAAGATCAAGTTCTGGTGAAAACCCACATCTCGAAATTATTTAGAAGTAAGAAAATATCCGACTTTATCCCATAATTGCTTAGTAAATGTGCCCCTTAATTGTGAATCTATATTTGTATGTAACTAACGCGCACGGCGCCCGCGCTCATGCAAACTGCAATCTCATTGGCTGGCCATTTGCAAATATCTCTGCGCATTTCACCGTGATTCGCAAAAAAAAGGAAAGTCAGCGCAGGGCAGAATTTAAGCGTTTAGGGCAAAACAACCATATGGGAATAATATAGGCGCCGGGCAAACTCTATAAATGCCCCCTAGTGTCTACTAAAGCTCCGAAATCTCACCTTTCCATGCAGCTGCTGAGAGGGGTCTGTATCCAACGGCATCTAACTGTCTAATGGCAGCTGTGAGACTGGGAACTCACAGGGTAGCATCTGATCTGCTGATAAGGTTGCCATGGTAACCATTGTGATGTCATGCTGAACAGAACTCATTAGTATAAATCTACGTGGGGGCCCAACAGCTGTGATGTCATAATGACATCATTACTTATATACCAACAGGGCCATTACAGGGAGAATCTGTTAAACCGTTTTATTTTAAAACAACATGCCGTAGTATTTCTTAATTACTCTCTAATAACCAGGTTTCACTTTTTATGCTTTGGGGAAAAAAATACTATTGTCACAGCCCCATTGTTTACAGGTGTTAGACCCATTATCCATGCTCGAGACCTGGGGTTTTCCGGATAAGGGATCTTTCCATAATTTAGATCAATAGTAAAAACACATATACATTAAATAAACCCAATAGGGCTGTTCTGCCCCAATAAGGGGTAATTATATCTTAGTTGGGATCAAGTACAGGTACTGTTTTATTATTACAGAGAAAAGGGAATAATTTAACCATGAAATAAACCCAATAGGGCTGTTCTGCCCCCAATAAGGGGTAATTATATCTTAGTTGGGATCAAGTACAGGTACTGTTTTATTATTACAGAGAAAAGGGAATCATTTAACCATTAAATAAACCCAATAGGGCTGTTCTGCCCCCAATAAGGGGTAATTATATCTTAGTTGGGATCAAGTACAGGTACTGTTTTATTATTACAGAGAAAAGGGAATCATTTAACCATTAAATAAACCCAATAGGGCTGTTCTGCCCCAATAAGGGGTAATTATATCTTAGTTGGGATCAAGTACAGGTACTGTTTTATTATTACAGAGAAAAGGGAATCATTTAACCATTAAATAAACCCAATAGGGCTGTTCTGCCCCAATAAGGGGTAATTATATCTTAGTTGGGATCAAGTACAGGTACTGTTTTATTATTACAGAGAAAAGGGAATCATTTAACCATTAAATAAACCCAATAGGGCTGTTCTGCCCCAATAAGGGGTAATTATATCTTAGTTGGGATCAAGTACAGGTACTGTTTTATTATTACAGAGAAAAAGGAAATAATTTTTAAAAATTAGGATTATTTGCTTATAATGGAGTCTATGGGAGATGGCCTTCCCGTAATGGAATTCTGAATAATGTTTATTTTGTGTACCACTGAAGCATTAAAGCAGATTATCACTAAGCAGAATATCACTAAGCACTGTTTATAAGGGTATCACTTCCTGGATGCATAAAGCTGTTTTGGGCCAAAAGCCTTAATGCATCCAGGAAGTGATACCCTCATAAACGGTGCTTAGTGATGTCATCAGTTATAATCGTAGCTTAGTGATGTAATTTCTGTCACATTACCCATTAACACTTGCATATTATAATAAAGTTCAGTGGTAGAGCATTTGACTGCAGATCAAGAGGTCGCATTTTCAAATCCGGGTGCCCCCTTCCCATCCTTATGTTGCACAAAATCTATAAATCAACGTTACAAAATAACAATCAATTAGAGCGAATTGTCTGTTGTAAAAATGACTTTGCCAAAGGGTCATATCGTGGGGGTATAGCTCAGTGGTAGAGCATTTGACTGCAGATCAAGAGGTCCCTGGTTCAAATCCGGGTGCCCCCTTCCCGTTATTACATTATGCCGAATATATAAATCAATCTTACAAAGTCGTAATCAATTAGAGCGACTTGTCTGACGTAAAAATGACTTCGCTAAACAACCAAAATGTGAGGGCATAGCTCATTGGTAGACCATTTGACTGCGGATCAAGAGGTCCCTGTTTCAAATAAAGGTGCTCCCTTCTCATCCTTATGTCACACAAAATATATAAATTTGCTTTACAAAATAATAATCTAATACAGTGAATTGTCTGTCATAAAAATAACTTCGCTAAAGGATCAATATGTCAAAATGTGGGGGTATAGCTCAGGCAGCATAGGGCAGGCAGAGTATGGCACACACAGGCAGCATAGGGCAGGTAGAGTATGACACACACAGGCAGTACTCTGCCTGCCCTATGCTGCCTGTGTGTGCCATACTCTGCCTGCCCTATGCTGCCTGTGTGTGCATTACTCTACCTGTCCTATGCTGCCTGTGTGTGCCAATACTTTGCCAGCCCTTAGCTTCCTGTGTGTGCCATACTTTGCCAGCCCTTGGCTGCCTGTGCGTTACATGCTCTGTCTGCCTGCCCTACTCTGCCAGTGTGTGCAATATTCTGCCTGCCCTAATCTGCCTGTTTGTGCCATACCCTGCCTGCCCTACCCTGAACTAGGGGTAGGCAGAAGAGGCAGCTGCCTAGGGTGCAATGATTGGGGGGTGCCAGGCAGGAGCCTCTCCTGTCTAACCCTAGTCCAGTCTCTTTAGTCATTGCCCCCGCCGCTTGTCATGCGGTGAGGGCAATGATGTATCGTGTCGCGAACCACCCCCCCCCGCCCCCTGCGACTGTGCATGTGTGAAAGCACACGGGGGGCAGGGGTCTGGGGGCGAGGTGGCCAACCAGGTTTCCTAGGGCACCCAGTCGGCTTGGCCCACCCCTGCCTGCCTGTGTGTGCCATACCCTGCCTGCCCTATGCTGCCTATGTCTGCCATACTCTGCTTGCCCTTAGCTGTCTGTGTGTGCCATGCTCTGCCTGCCCTTAGCTGCCTGTGTGTGCCATGCTCTGCCTGCCCTTAGCTGCCTGTGTGTGCCATGCTCTGCCTGCCCTTAGCTGCCTGTGTGTGCCATGCTCTGCCTGCCCTTAGCTGCCTGTGTGTGCCATACTCTGCCTGTCCTACCCTGCCTGTGTGTGCCATGCTCTGCCTTCCCTATGATGCCTGTGTGTGCCATACTCTGCCTGCCCTACCCTGCCTGTGTGTGCCATGCTCTGTCTGCCCTATGCTGCCTGTGTATGCCATACTCTGCCTGCACGTAGCTGCCTGTGTGTGCCATGCTCTGCCTTCCCTATGCTTCCCTATTAAGCCACACAGGTGTGTACTGGAATACAAGGTGAAAGTGGCAGTAAGCCCTATTTGCCCATTCTTACAGTATGTACTTATGGCTCAGGTTGGCTGGACGTGAGCTGGAAACATCACATTATTATGTATTGGCAGCAATGGGATGCAGTGGCTACAGGTGCATTGGGCCATGTCAGCCCTCAGGCCTGGGCAAGTAAAGCATAATGCTTAGTATTATGTTGGGAGATGCACCAAATGTAAATATTCTGTTCAGGGCTTCTATGGGTTTTGTATAATCACATATCAACAACTCTGCATAAAGCATAAAAGAATATAAAGACGGGCTTCTCACTGATTATTTCACTGTGCATGTAGTCAGATCTCTCTCTTTTGTTTAATATACTGCAGGGCTTGTGGCGCTCCTGTGTTCCAACCAGAGCCCAGGATACTTGCATTAATAGGTGAGTATATATAGCCATTTACTATATTGTCTAATAATGTGCCTGATGTGTTCATTTTTCCATTTTTTCCCGTGAGTTTCTGGGAAGGTAATACTACTGTAACTCCGGCTGCAGTTTTAGTCTGCTGCTGCCCTCCAGTGGGAACAGTGGCACAACAATTGCTCCTGTCTGGCTCTCACTGCTCTTAATATTATTAAATGGAAATCGCTCTGACTGTCACACACGGGGCAGTGACTCTCTAGCACCAGACAAATGCTTCCATTTAAGAACAGTCTGAAACAGCACCACTTGTATTCTTATTTAAAATGCCTTTATTGCACACTTCTTAGGGCATTATAGCAACGTTTCAGGCCATGTGTGGCCTTTTATCAGCATGGCACCTTAAATTTGTTTTAGAATAGTGCAGGTCCTCCAATGGCCACTTCCCATCGGTAAATCCAAGCAAGAACAGTCTAGAACGGCACCACTTGTATTCTTATTTAAAATGCCTTTATTACAGTAACAGTGGGGAGGAGAAATAGCATAAAGTTTTGCAGTGGGGAGGAGAAGAAGCATAGAATTAGAAAGTGAGGAAGACAACTATTAAATGTAAAGAGCACCGAATGCTAAGCTGTTAGCACCCTTTGCATGTTGGGAGGGGCACCCTGTATTGTAAGGTCAGGCTTCAAACTCCGGAAAGTAATATCTTCTCCCATCTAAGGGTTTTGCTGCAGAATCCTGGGATCAGCGGAGTCTCTGTTACCTTTGTAGCCAAAGTATCTTCTGGGAATCCCATCAGTAATTCATTTTCTTCTACACTGTAACACTGAAATACAAAGTCTATGGAAAAATAAAGAAAAATATTGGTTAGTAATAATGAAGACCAGTCACAACACAGTTAAAACAGACCAATGCTGTCATTTTCATAGCCTGTCACACTAAAGATCATATTTATGAAAATACATGCTGTGATGTTCAAAGTAGTAGACTGTAGAGTCACAGTTTGCTTCCCGAAAAACAGGATTTTCCCTTTAAATCATCAATGAATGGAGGTGCCCATGATATAGCATAGGGGCGTATGGGGTACAGAAAGGCAAATTTGCTGAAAGAGCAAATAAAGGGGGCATGAGAATAAAGACTACTGAATATGAAACAGAGAAGAAGAACAGAATGTTAAACTGGTAACAACCCTTGCATGTTGGGGGGGGCACCCTGTATTGCAGAATCCTGGGATCATCCAAGTCTTCTCTCTGGGAACCGATAGTGGGAGAATTACTGTGTGGCAAAACCAACTTAACCTCTCAACAGAGCAGCCAGCCTGACTTTACCCCTCAATAAAGCAGTGATACTCCTCAGCCTCCATGCTCCGAGTGGTTGGGCACTGCTGTCTGTCCTCCATAAAGGGGTATGCCTTCTTCCCCACAATACAGTCGAGCTGGGCACACAGACGGGACAAGTAGCGAAGAGCTTAGCTTTTGGCTTGTGTGTGTTAAACAGTAATGAAAGGAATCAGTGGGTAGAATGTAGTAAACGGTGTGTGTGTGTATGAATTTATGTAATGCACAGTGGGGAAAAGATGAAGCAGGCAGTTGCAATGGGGAAAAGAAGAAGCACAGAATTGCACTTTGGGAAAGAGGAGAAAAGTTAAAGAACTGTGCAGTGGAGAAAAGAAGAAGAAACATAGAATAACAGAGTGGGGAAGAAAAGGAGCATAGAATTACACAGGGAGTAAGAGAAGGAGCATAGAATTACACAGTGAGGAAGAGAAGGAGCATAGAATTACAGAGTGGGGAAGAAAAGGAGCATAGAATTACACAGTGAGGAAGAGAAGGAGCATAGAATTACAGAGTGGGGAAGAAAAGGAGCATAGAATTACAGAGTGAGGAAGAGAAGGAGCATAGAATTACACAGTGAGGAAGAGAAGGAGCATAGAATTACACAGTGAGGAAGAGAAGGAGCATAGAATTACAGAGTGGAGAAGAGATGGAGCATAGAATTACAGAGTGGGGAAGAAAAGGAGCATAGAATTACACAGTGGGGAGGAGAAAAAGCATTAAGTTCTGCAGTGGGGAGGAGAAGAAGCATAGAATTCGAATGTGAGGGAAACAACTATTAAATGGGAAGAGCACCGAATGCTAAGCTGTTAACACCCTTTGCATGTTGGGAGGGGCACCCTGAATAAAGTCAGGCTTCAAACTCCGGAAAGACAGTAATATACTCTCCCATCTAAGGGTTTTGCTGCACTTTACACTGCTACACTGTAACACTGAAATACAAAGTCTATGGAAACTTAAGATAAATAATGGTTAGTAATAAGGAAAACCAGTCACAACACACATAAAGATCATATTTCTGAAGTAGATTTAGTAGAGTTACAATTTGTTTCCCGAAAAACAGAATGTTCCCTTTAAATCATCAATGCAATGGGGAAGAGAAGAAGCACAGAATTGCACTGTGGGAAGAGGAGAATAGTTAAAGAACTATGCAGTGGAGAAAAGAACAAGCATAGAATTACAGAGTGGGGAGAAGAAGAAGCATAGAATTACAGAGTGGGGAGAAGAAGAAGCATAGAATTACAGAGTGGGGAGAAGAAGAAGCATAGAATTATAGAGTGGGGAGAAGAAGAAGCATAGAATTAAAGAGTGGGGAGAAGAAGAAGCATAGAATTACAGAGTGGGGAGAAGAAGAAGCATAGAATTACAGAGTGGGGAGAAGAAGAAGCATAGAATTACAGAGTGGGGAGAAGAAGAAGCATAGAATTACAGAGTGGGGAGAAGAAGAAGCATAGAATTATAGAGTGGGGAGAAGAAGAAGCATAGAATTACAGAGTGGGGAGAAGAAGAAGCATAGAATTACAGAGTGGGGAGAAGAAGAAGCATAGAATTATAGAGTGGGGAGAAGAAGAAGCATAGAATTATAGAGTGGGGAGAAGAAGAAACATAGAATTACAGAGTGGGGAGAAGAAGAAGCATAGAATTACAGAGTGGGGAGAAGAAGAAGCATAGAATTAGAAAGTGGGGAGAAGAAGAAGCATAGAATTAGAAAGTGGGGAGAAGAAGAAGCATAGAATTAGAAAGTGGGGAGAAGAAGAAGCATAGAATTAGAAAGTGGGGAGAAGAAGAAGCATAGAATTAGAAAGTGAGGGAGACAACTATGTTACTGTATTGTAAAGTCTGGCTTCAGTAATATCCTCTATCATCTAAGTATATCTAGTATAAATAAATCTAAAGCAACTGGACTTGTTAAGTAATCATTGAAGATCTATCTTTCCTCTTCTAATCTTAGAAGAGGAAAGATAGAAAGATAGATCTTCAATGATTACTTAACAAGTCCAGTTGCTTTAGATGTATTTATACCAGATATACCATCACCTGGATGAATGAAAATCTTCATAGTCTGTCATCTAAGGTTTTTGCTGCAGAATCCTGGGATCAGCGGAGTCTCTGTTGCCTTTGTAGCCAAAGTATCTTCTGGGAATCCATCAATAATTCATTTTCCCCTACACTGTAACACTGAAATACAAAGTCTATGGAAAACTTAGGAAAAATATTGGTTAGTAATAAGGAAAACCAGTCACAACTGGTGATGTAGGAGACTGTAGAGTTACAGTTTGCTTCCTGGAAAACAGGATTTTCCCTTTAAATCATCAATGAAAAGGTGCCCATGATGTAGCATAGGGGCGTATGGGGTACAGAAAGGCACATTTTGCCTGAAAGGGTAAATAAAGGGGCATGAGAATAAAGACTACTGAATATGAAACGGAGAAGCACAGAATACTAAGCTGTAACACTGTTACATGTTGGGGGGGCACCCTGTATTGTAAAGTCTGGCTTTGCACCCCGGAAAGACTGTGATATCCTCTCCTTTGCAGAGTGATCTGAGTGATCGGGCGCTGCTGTCTGTCCTCCATAAAGGGGGAATCCTGCCAAAGAATCCAGTGGCAAAGAGGGCAAATGTGGTGCAGATTCTTCAGATCCTCCTTTCAAGGTAAATGACAGTCAGTGAATGTTTTGTATGGACTACTGAATTGTACACTAGTGCAAATGGGAACAACAGTTGGGCACATAATACAAAATGGCACATTGGGAGATCTATGTGTAAAAGCTATAAGTCAAGAGTTCTATGTCTCACTCAGTGGGACAGACACTACACTGCTTATGTTCTAATACAGAGGTCAGGGCCAGACTGCTTATGTTCTAATACAGAGGTCAGGGCCAGACTGCTTATGTTCTAATACAGAGGTCAGGGCCAGACTGCTTATGTTCTAATACAGAGGTCAGGGCCAGGCTGCTTGTCTTCTAATACAGAGGTCAGGGCCAGACTGCTTATGTTCTAATACAGAGGTCAGGGCCAGACTGCTTATGTTCTAATACAGAGGTCAGGGCCAGACTGCTTATGTTCTAATACAGAGGTCAGGGCCAGACTGCTTATGTTCTAATACAGAGGTCAGGGCCAGACTGCTTATGTTCTAATACAGAGGTCAGGGCCAGACTGCTTATGTTCTAATACAGAGGTCAGGGCCAGACTGCTTATGTTCTAATACAGAGGTCAGGGCCAGACTGCTTATGCTCTAATACAGAGGTCAGGGCCAGACTGCTTATGCTCTAATACAGAGGTCAGGGCCAGACTGCTTATGTTCTAATACAGAGGTCAGGGCCAGACTGCTTATGTTCTAATACAGAGGTCAGGGCCAGACTGCTTATGCTCTAATACAGAGGTCAGGGCCAGACTGCTTATGTTCTAATACAGAGGTCAGGGCCAGACTGCTTATGCTCTAATACAGAGGTCAGGGCCAGACTGCTTATGTTCTAATACAGAGGTCAGGGCCAGACTGCTTATGCTCTAATACAGAGGTCAGGGCGAGACTGCTTATGCTCTAATACAGAGGTCAGGGGCCAGCAGCACATACAATTTGAACTAAAAGGGAAATTTGAGAACAAACTTCATGTTGGTTTGAAAAAATGTGAAGTCGCTAAATGACATCTGATTGGCAGTTCTAGGCCCCACCCCAGTTTTTCTAACCTTGGACCACAGTTATATAGTCAAAACCCAGGATTTCAATAGTGTTTGAACAGCAGTAATTAATTTCCCCAATGAAAGTCAATGAGTAACATCTAATTGGCAGTTTTGTGGCTCCACCCACTTTTTCTAACCTGGAACTGCAGGTACCAGTGACTAACTCTGCAAAAGTTTAACAACCCTGGAATTAATACTTAAATAATGGCATCAGGTTAAATATAAACCAATGAAATGTAATGGGTGGAAATGGATTGGCCGTTGGTGGCTCCACCCACTATTTGTAACCTTTAACCTTAGTCCCCCAGTGACGAATTGTGAAAAGTTTGGGGACACTGGCATTAAACGTGTGAGAATGGCAGCAGTTAGAATTTCCCCACTGAAATCAATTAAAGAAATGTGATTGGCTGTTGGCGGCCCTTTAAAGCTGAGTGAAACGGAAAACAATGAGAGGATTAAGTTCCCCTTTAAAGCTGAGTGAAACTTGAAAACAATGAGAGGATTAACTGTCACTGACTGTTCTATTCTGAGCCTCCATAGGGCTCAATGGTACTCGACTGATTAAACCTGTCGAATTTTTATTTTACAAAAAAAAGTTAACCAAACATTAATAAATCACGAATTATGGGAGTTATTTTTGAAAAAACTCAAATTTTTCTGGGAATAATAACGAAAAGATCAAGTTCTGGTGAAACCCACATCTCGAAATTATTTAGAAGTAAGAAAATATCCGACTTTATCCCATAATTGCTTAGTAAATGTGCCCCTTAATTGTGATCTATATTTGTATGTAACTAACGCGCACGGCGCCCGCGCTCATGCAAACTGCAATCTCATTGGCCGGCCATTTGCAAATATCTCTGCGCATTTCACCGTGATTCGCAAAAAAAAAGGAAAGTCAGCGCAGGGCAGAATTTAAGCGTTTAGGGCAAAACAACCATATGGGAATAATATAGGCGCCGGGCAAACTCTATAAATGCCCCCTAGTGTCTACTAAAGCTCCGAAATCTCACCTTTCCATGCAGCTGCTGAGAGGGGTCTGTATCCAACGGCATCTAACTGTCTAATGGCAGCTGTGAGACTGGGAACTCACAGGGTAGCATCTGATCTGCTGATAAGGTTGCCATGGTAACCATTGTGATGTCATGCTGAACAGAACTCATTAGTATAAATCTACGTGGGGGGCCCAACAGCTGTGATGTCATAATGACATCATTACTTATATACCAACAGGGCCATTACAGGGAGAATCTGTTAAACCGTTTTATTTTAAAACAACATGCCGTAGTATTTCTTAATTACTCTCTAATAACCAGGTTTCACTTTTTATGCTTTGGGGAAAAAAATACTATTGTCACAGCCCCATTGTTTACAGGTGTTAGACCCATTATCCATGCTCGAGACCTGGGGTTTTCCGGATAAGGGATCTTTCCATAATTTAGATCAATAGTAAAAACACATATACATTAAATAAACCCAATAGGGCTGTTCTGCCCCAATAAGGGGTAATTATATCTTAGTTGGGATCAAGTACAGGTACTGTTTTATTATTACAGAGAAAAGGGGAATAATTTAACCATGAAATAAACCCAATAGGGCTGTTCTGCCCCAATAAGGGGTAATTATATCTTAGTTGGGATCAAGTACAGGTACTGTTTTATTATTACAGAGAAAAGGGAATAATTTAACCATGAAATAAACCCAATAGGGCTGTTCTGCCCCCAATAAGGGGTAATTATATCTTAGTTGGGATCAAGTACAGGTACTGTTTTATTATTACAGAGAAAAAGGAAATAATTTTTAAAAATTAGGATTATTTGCTTATAATGGAGTCTATGGGAGATGGCCTTCCCGTAATGGAATTCTGAATAATGTTTATTTTGTGTACCACTGAAGCATTAAAGCAGATTATCACTAAGCAGAATATCACTAAGCACTGTTTATAAGGGTATCACTTCCTGGATGCATAAAGCTGTTTTGGGCCAAAAGCCTTAATGCATCCAGGAAGTGATACCCTCATAAACGGTGCTTAGTGATGTCATCAGTTATAATCGTAGCTTAGTGATGTAATTTCTGTCACATTACCCATTAACACTTGCATATTATAATAAAGTTCAGTGGTAGAGCATTTGACTGCAGATCAAGAGGTCGCATTTTCAAATCCGGGTGCCCCCTTCCCATCCTTATGTTGCACAAAATCTATAAATCAACGTTACAAAATAACAATCAATTAGAGCGAATTGTCTGTTGTAAAAATGACTTTGCCAAAGGGTCATATCGTGGGGGTATAGCTCAGTGGTAGAGCATTTGACTGCAGATCAAGAGGTCCCTGGTTCAAATCCGGGTGCCCCCTTCCCGTTATTACATTATGCCGAATATATAAATCAATCTTACAAAGTCGTAATCAATTAGAGCGACTTGTCTGACGTAAAAATGACTTCGCTAAACAACCAAAATGTGAGGGCATAGCTCATTGGTAGACCATTTGACTGCGGATCAAGAGGTCCCTGTTTCAAATAAAGGTGCTCCCTTCTCATCCTTATGTCACACAAAATATATAAATTTGCTTTACAAAATAATAATCTAATACAGTGAATTGTCTGTCATAAAAATAACTTCGCTAAAGGATCAATATGTCAAAATGTGGGGGTATAGCTCAGGCAGCATAGGGCAGGCAGAGTATGGCACACACAGGCAGCATAGGGCAGGTAGAGTATGACACACACAGGCAGTACTCTGCCTGCCCTATGCTGCCTGTGTGTGCCATACTCTGCCTGCCCTATGCTGCCTGTGTGTGCATTACTCTACCTGTCCTATGCTGCCTGTGTGTGCCAATACTTTGCCAGCCCTTAGCTTCCTGTGTGTGCCATACTTTGCCAGCCCTTGGCTGCCTGTGCGTGACATGCTTTGTCTGCCTGCCCTACTCTGCCAGTGTGTGCAATATTCTGCCTGCCCTAATCTGCCTGTGTGTGCCATACCCTGCCTGCCCTACCCTGAACTAGGGGTAGGCAGAAGAGGCAGCTGCCTAGGGTGCAATGATTGGGGGGTGCCAGGCAGGAGCCTCTCCTGTCTAACCCTAGTCCAGTCTCTTTAGTCATTGCCCCCGCCGCTTGTCATGCGGTGAGGGCAATGATGTATCGTGTCGCGAACCACCCCCCCCGCCCCCTGCGACTGTGCATGTGTGAAAGCACACGGGGGGCAGGGGTCTGGGGGCGAGGTGGCCAACCAGGTTTCCTAGGGCACCCAGTCGGCTTGGCCCACCCCTGCCTGCCTGTGTGTGCCATACCCTGCCTGCCCTATGCTGCCTATGTCTGCCATACTCTGCTTGCCCTTAGCTGTCTGTGTGTGCCATGCTCTGCCTGCCCTTAGCTGCCTGTGTGTGCCATGCTCTGCCTGCCCTTAGCTGCCTGTGTGTGCCATGCTCTGCCTGCCCTTAGCTGCCTGTGTGTGCCATACTCTGCCTGTCCTACCCTGCCTGTGTGTGCCATGCTCTGCCTTCCCTATGATGCCTGTGTGTGCCATACTCTGCCTGCCCTACCCTGCCTGTGTGTGCCATGCTCTGTCTGCCCTATGCTGCCTGTGTATGCCATACTCTGCCTGCACGTAGCTGCCTGTGTGTGCCATGCTCTGCCTTCCCTATGCTTCCCTATTAAGCCACACAGGTGTGTACTGGAATACAAGGTGAAAGTGGCAGTAAGCCCTATTTGCCCATTCTTACAGTATGTACTTATGGCTCAGGTTGGCTGGACGTGAGCTGGAAACATCACATTATTATGTATTGGCAGCAATGGGATGCAGTGGCTACAGGTGCATTGGGCCATGTCAGCCCTCAGGCCTGGGCAAGTAAAGCATAATGCTTAGTATTATGTTGGGAGATGCACCAAATGTAAATATTCTGTTCAGGGCTTCTATGGGTTTTGTATAATCACATATCAACAACTCTGCATAAAGCATAAAAGAATATAAAGACGGGCTTCTCACTGATTATTTCACTGTGCATGTAGTCAGATCTCTCTCTTTTGTTTAATATACTGCAGGGCTTGTGGCGCTCCTGTGTTCCAACCAGAGCCCAGGATACTTGCATTAATAGGTGAGTATATATAGCCATGTACTATATTGTCTATGAATGTGCCTGATGTGTTCATTTTTCCATTTTTTCCCGTGAGTTTCTGGGAAGGTAATACTACTGTAACTCCGGCTGCGGTTTTAGTCTGCTGCTGCCCTCCAGTGGGAACAGTGGCACAACAATTGCTCCTGTCTGGCTCTCACTGCTCTTAATATTATTAAATGGAAATCGCTCTGACTGTCACACACGGGGCAGTGACTCTCTAGCACCAGACAAATGCTTCCATTTAAGAACAGTCTGAAACAGCACCACTTGTATTCTTATTTAAAATGCCTTTATTGCACACTTCTTAGGGCATTATAGCAACGTTTCAGGCCATGTGTGGCCTTTTATCAGCATGGCACCTTAAATTTGTTTTAGAATAGTGCAGGTCCTCCAATGGCCACTTCCCATCGGTAAATCCAAGCAAGAACAGTCTAGAACGGCACCACTTGTATTCTTATTTAAAATGCCTTTATTACAGTAACAGTGGGGAGGAGAAATAGCATAAAGTTTTGCAGTGGGGAGGAGAAGAAGCATAGAATTAGAAAGTGAGGAAGACAACTATTAAATGTAAAGAGCACCGAATGCTAAGCTGTTAGCACCCTTTGCATGTTGGGAGGGGCACCCTGTATTGTAAGGTCAGGCTTCAAACTCCGGAAAGTAATATCTTCTCCCATCTAAGGGTTTTGCTGCAGAGTCCTGGGATCAGCGGAGTCTCTGTTACCTTTGTAGCCAAAGTATCTTCTGGGAATCCCATCAGTAATTCATTTTCTTCTACACTGTAACACTGAAATACAAAGTCTATGGAAAAATAAAGAAAAATATTGGTTAGTAATAATGAAGACCAGTCACAACACAGTTAAAACAGACCAATGCTGTCATTTTCATAGCCTGTCACACTAAAGATCATATTTATGAAAATACATGCTGTGATGTTCAAAGTAGTAGACTGTAGAGTCACAGTTTGCTTCCCGAAAAACAGGATTTTCCCTTTAAATCATCAATGAATGGAGGTGCCCATGATATAGCATAGGGGCGTATGGGGTACAGAAAGGCAAATTTGCTGAAAGAGCAAATAAAGGGGGCATGAGAATAAAGACTACTGAATATGAAACAGAGAAGAAGAACAGAATGTTAAACTGGTAACAACCCTTGCATGTTGGGGGGGGCACCCTGTATTGCAGAATCCTGGGATCATCCAAGTCTTCTCTCTGGGAACCGATAGTGGGAGAATTACTGTGTGGCAAAACCAACTTAACCTCTCAACAGAGCAGCCAGCCTGACTTTACCCCTCAATAAAGCAGTGATACTCCTCAGCCTCCATGCTCCGAGTGGTTGGGCACTGCTGTCTGTCCTCCATAAAGGGGTATGCCTTCTTCCCCACAATACAGTCGAGCTGGGCACACAGACGGGACAAGTAGCGAAGAGCTTAGCTTTTGGCTTGTGTGTGTTAAACAGTAATGAAAGGAATCAGTGGGTAGAATGTAGTAAACGGTGTGTGTGTGTATGAATTTATGTAATGCACAGTGGGGAAAAGATGAAGCAGGCAGTTGCAATGGGGAAAAGAAGAAGCACAGAATTGCACTTTGGGAAAGAGGAGAAAAGTTAAAGAACTGTGCAGTGGAGAAAAGAAGAAGAAACATAGAATTACAGAGTGGAGAAGAGATGGAGCATAGAATTACAGAGTGGGGAAGAAAAGGAGCATAGAATTACACAGGGAGTAAGAGAAGGAGCATAGAATTACACAGTGAGGAAGAGAAGGAGCATAGAATTACAGAGTGGAGAAGAGATGGAGCATAGAATTACAGAGTGAGGAAGAGAAGGAGCATAGAATTACACAGTGAGGAAGAGAAGGAGCATAGAATTACAGAGTGGGGAAGAAAAGGAGCATAGAATTACAGAGTGAGGAAGAGAAGGAGCATAGAATTACACAGTGAGGAAGAGAAGGAGCATAGAATTACAGAGTGGGGAAGAAAAGGAGCATAGAATTACACAGTGAGGAAGAGAAGGAGCATAGAATTACAGAGTGGGGAAGAAAAGGAGCATAGAATTACAGAGTGAGGAAGAGAAGGAGCATAGAATTACACAGTGAGGAAGAGAAGGAGCATAGAATTACACAGTGAGGAAGAGAAGGAGCATAGAATTACAGAGTGGAGAAGAGATGGAGCACAGAATTACAGAGTGGGGAAGAAAAGGAGCATAGAATTACACAGTGGGGAGGAGAAAAAGCATTAAGTTCTGCAGTGGGGAGGAGAAGAAGCATAGAATTCGAATGTGAGGGAAACAACTATTAAATGGGAAGAGCACCGAATGCTAAGCTGTTAACACCCTTTGCATGTTGGGAGGGGCACCCTGAATAAAGTCAGGCTTCAAACTCCGGAAAGACAGTAATATACTCTCCCATCTAAGGGTTTTGCTGCACTTTACACTGCTACACTGTAACACTGAAATACAAAGTCTATGGAAACTTAAGATAAATAATGGTTAGTAATAAGGAAAACCAGTCACAACACACATAAAGATCATATTTCTGAAGTAGATTTAGTAGAGTTACAATTTGTTTCCCG
Source organism: Xenopus tropicalis (assembly GCF_000004195.4). Classification (NCBI taxonomy): domain Eukaryota; kingdom Metazoa; phylum Chordata; class Amphibia; order Anura; family Pipidae; genus Xenopus; species Xenopus tropicalis. Next base: position 10,695,631 of record NC_030686.2, on the reverse strand, counting down.
AAAAACAGAATGTTCCCTTTAAATCATCAATGCAATGGGGAAGAGAAGAAGCACAGAATTGCACTGTGGGGAAGAGGAGAATAGTTAAAGAACTATGCAGTGGAGAAAAGAACAAGCATAGAATTACAGAGTGGGGAGAAGAAGAAGCATAGAATTACAGAGTGGGGAGAAGAAGAAGCATAGAATTATAGAGTGGGGAGAAGAAGAAGCATAGAATTACAGAGTGGGGAGAAGAAGAAGCATAGAATTACAGAGTGGGGAGAAGAAGAAGCATAGAATTACAGAGTGGGGAGAAGAAGAAGCATAGAATTACAGAGTGGGGAGAAGAAGAAGCATAGAATTACAGAGTGGGGAGAAGAAGAAGCATAGAATTATAGAGTGGGGAGAAGAAGAAGCATAGAATTACAGAGTGGGGAGAAGAAGAAGCATAGAATTACAGAGTGGGGAGAAGAAGAAGCATAGAATTATAGAGTGGGGAGAAGAAGAAGCATAGAATTATAGAGTGGGGAGAAGAAGAAACATAGAATTACAGAGTGGGGAGAAGAAGAAGCATAGAATTACAGAGTGGGGAGAAGAAGAAGCATAGAATTAGAAAGTGGGGAGAAGAAGAAGCATAGAATTAGAAAGTGGGGAGAAGAAGAAGCATAGAATTAGAAAGTGGGGAGAAGAAGAAGCATAGAATTAGAAAGTGGGGAGAAGAAGAAGCATAGAATTAGAAAGTGGGGAGAAGAAGAAGCATAGAATTAGAAAGTGGGGAGAAGAAGAAGCATAGAATTAGAAAGTGAGGGAGACAACTATGTTACTGTATTGTAAAGTCTGGCTTCAGTAATATCCTCTATCATCTAAGTATATCTAGTATAAATAAATCTAAAGCAACTGGACTTGTTAAGTAATCATTGAAGATCTATCTTTCCTCTTCTAATCTTAGAAGAGGAAAGATAGAAAGATAGATCTTCAATGATTACTTAACAAGTCCAGTTGCTTTAGATGTATTTATACCAGATATACCATCACCTGGATGAATGAAAATCTTCATAGTCTGTCATCTAAGGTTTTTGCTGCAGAATCCTGGGATCAGCGGAGTCTCTGTTGCCTTTGTAGCCAAAGTATCTTCTGGGAATCCATCAATAATTCATTTTTCCCCTACACTGTAACACTGAAATACAAAGTCTATGGAAAACTTAGGAAAAATATTGGTTAGTAATAAGGAAAACCAGTCACAACTGGTGATGTAGGAGACTGTAGAGTTACAGTTTGCTTCCTGGAAAACAGGATTTTCCCTTTAAATCATCAATGAAAAGGTGCCCATGATGTAGCATAGGGGCGTATGGGGTACAGAAAGGCACATTTTGCCTGAAAGGGTAAATAAAGGGGGCATGAGAATAAAGACTACTGAATATGAAACGGAGAAGCACAGAATACTAAGCTGTAACACCGTTACATGTTGGGGGGGCACCCTGTATTGTAAAGTCTGGCTTTGCACCCCGGAAAGACTGTGATATCCTCTCCTTTGCAGAGTGATCTGAGTGATCGGGCGCTGCTGTCTGTCCTCCATAAAGGGGGAATCCTGCCAAAGAATCCAGTGGCAAAGAGGGCAAACGTGGTGCAGATTCTTCAGATCCTCCTTTCAAGGTAAATGACAGTCAGTGAATGTTTTGTATGGACTACTGAATTGTACACTAGTGCAAATGGGAACAACAGTTGGGCACATAATACAAAATGGCACATTGGGAGATCTATGTGTAAAAGCTATAAGTCAAGAGTTCTATGTCTCACTCAGTGGGACAGACACTACACTGCTTATGTTCTAATACAGAGGTCAGGGCCAGACTGCTTATGTTCTAATACAGAGGTCAGGGCCAGACTGCTTATGTTCTAATACAGAGGTCAGGGCCAGACTGCTTATGTTCTAATACAGAGGTCAGGGCCAGACTGCTTATGTTCTAATACAGAGGTCAGGGCCAGGCTGCTTGTCTTCTAATACAGAGGTCAGGGCCAGACTGCTTATGTTCTAATACAGAGGTCAGGGCCAGACTGCTTATGTTCTAATACAGAGGTCAGGGCCAGACTGCTTATGTTCTAATACAGAGGTCAGGGCCAGACTGCTTATGTTCTAATACAGAGGTCAGGGCCAGACTGCTTATGTTCTAATACAGAGGTCAGGGCCAGACTGCTTATGTTCTAATACAGAGGTCAGGGCCAGACTGCTTATGCTCTAATACAGAGGTCAGGGCCAGACTGCTTATGCTCTAATACAGAGGTCAGGGCCAGACTGCTTATGTTCTAATACAGAGGTCAGGGCCAGACTGCTTATGTTCTAATACAGAGGTCAGGGCCAGACTGCTTATGTTCTAATACAGAGGTCAGGGCCAGACTGCTTATGCTCTAATACAGAGGTCAGGGCCAGACTGCTTATGTTCTAATACAGAGGTCAGGGCCAGACTGCTTATGTTCTAATACAGAGGTCAGGGCCAGACTGCTTATGCTCTAATACAGAGGTCAGGGCCAGACTGCTTATGTTCTAATACAGAGGTCAGGGCCAGGCTGCTTGTCTTCTAATACAGAGGTCAGGGCCAGACTGCTTATGTTCTAATACAGAGGTCAGGGCCAGACTGCTTATGTTCTAATACAGAGGTCAGGGCCAGACTGCTTATGTTCTAATACAGAGGTCAGGGCCAGACTGCTTATGTTCTAATACAGAGGTCAGGGCCAGACTGCTTATGTTCTAATACAGAGGTCAGGGCCAGACTGCTTATGTTCTAATACAGAGGTCAGGGCCAGACTGCTTATGTTCTAATACAGAGGTCAGGGCCAGACTGCTTATGCTCTAATACAGAGGTCAGGGCCAGACTGCTTATGCTCTAATACAGAGGTCAGGGCCAGACTGCTTATGCTCTAATACAGAGGTCAGGGCCAGCAGCACATACAATTTGAACTAAAAGGGAAATTTGAGAACAAACTTCATGTTGGTTTGAAAAACGTGAAGTCGCTAAATGACATCTGATTGGCAGTTCTAGGCCCCACCCAGTTTTTCTAACCTTGGACCACAGTTATATAGTCAAAACCCAGGATTTAATAGTGTTTGAACAGCAGTAATTAATTTCCCCAATGAAAGTCAATGAGTAACATCTAATTGGCAGTTTGTGGCTCCACCCACTTTTTCTAACCTGGAACTGCAGGTACCCAGTGACTAACTCTGCAAAGTTTAACAACCCTGGAATTAATACTTAAATAATGGCATCAGGTTAAATATAAACCAATGAAATGTAATGGGTGGAAATGGATTGGCCGTTGGTGGCTCCACCCACTATTTGTAACCTTTAACCTTAGTCCCCCAGTGACGAATTGTGAAAAGTTTGGGGACACTGGCATTAAACGTGTGAGAATGGCAGCAGTTAGAATTTCCCCACTGAAATCAATTAAAGAAATGTGATTGGCTGTTGGCGGCCCCTTTAAAGCTGAGTGAAACGGAAAACAATGAGAGGATTAAGTTCCCCTTTAAAGCTGAGTGAAACTGAAAACAATGAGAGGATTAACTGTCACTGACTGTTCTATTCTGAGCCTCCATAGGGCTCAATGGTACTCGACTGATTAAACCTGTCGAATTTTTATTTTACAAAAAAAAGTTAACCAAACATTAATAAATCACGAATTATGGGAGTTATTTTTGAAAAAACTCAAATTTTTCTGGGAATAATAACGAAAAGATCAAGTTCTGGTGAAAACCCACATCTCGAAATTATTTAGAAGTAAGAAAATATCCGACTTTATCCCATAATTGCTTAGTAAATGTGCCCCTTAATTGTGAATCTATATTTGTATGTAACTAACGCGCACGGCGCCCGCGCTCATGCAAACTGCAATCTCATTGGCTGGCCATTTGCAAATATCTCTGCGCATTTCACCGTGATTCGCAAAAAAAAGGAAAGTCAGCGCAGGGCAGAATTTAAGCGTTTAGGGCAAAACAACCATATGGGAATAATATAGGCGCCGGGCAAACTCTATAAATGCCCCCTAGTGTCTACTAAAGCTCCGAAATCTCACCTTTCCATGCAGCTGCTGAGAGGGGTCTGTATCCAACGGCATCTAACTGTCTAATGGCAGCTGTGAGACTGGGAACTCACAGGGTAGCATCTGATCTGCTGATAAGGTTGCCATGGTAACCATTGTGATGTCATGCTGAACAGAACTCATTAGTATAAATCTACGTGGGGGCCCAACAGCTGTGATGTCATAATGACATCATTACTTATATACCAACAGGGCCATTACAGGGAGAATCTGTTAAACCGTTTTATTTTAAAACAACATGCCGTAGTATTTCTTAATTACTCTCTAATAACCAGGTTTCACTTTTTATGCTTTGGGGAAAAAAATACTATTGTCACAGCCCCATTGTTTACAGGTGTTAGACCCATTATCCATGCTCGAGACCTGGGGTTTTCCGGATAAGGGATCTTTCCATAATTTAGATCAATAGTAAAAACACATATACATTAAATAAACCCAATAGGGCTGTTCTGCCCCAATAAGGGGTAATTATATCTTAGTTGGGATCAAGTACAGGTACTGTTTTATTATTACAGAGAAAAGGGAATAATTTAACCATGAAATAAACCCAATAGGGCTGTTCTGCCCCAATAAGGGGTAATTATATCTTAGTTGGGATCAAGTACAGGTACTGTTTTATTATTACAGAGAAAAGGGAATAATTTAACCATGAAATAAACCCAATAGGGCTGTTCTGCCCCCAATAAGGGGTAATTATATCTTAGTTGGGATCAAGTACAGGTACTGTTTTATTATTACAGAGAAAAAGGAAATAATTTTTAAAAATTAGGATTATTTGCTTATAATGGAGTCTATGGGAGATGGCCTTCCCGTAATGGAATTCTGAATAATGTTTATTTTGTGTACCACTGAAGCATTAAAGCAGATTATCACTAAGCAGAATATCACTAAGCACTGTTTATAAGGGTATCACTTCCTGGATGCATAAAGCTGTTTTGGGCCAAAAGCCTTAATGCATCCAGGAAGTGATACCCTCATAAACGGTGCTTAGTGATGTCATCAGTTATAATCGTAGCTTAGTGATGTAATTTCTGTCACATTACCCATTAACACTTGCATATTATAATAAAGTTCAGTGGTAGAGCATTTGACTGCAGATCAAGAGGTCGCATTTTCAAATCCGGGTGCCCCCTTCCCATCCTTATGTTGCACAAAATCTATAAATCAACGTTACAAAATAACAATCAATTAGAGCGAATTGTCTGTTGTAAAAATGACTTTGCCAAAGGGTCATATCGTGGGGGTATAGCTCAGTGGTAGAGCATTTGACTGCAGATCAAGAGGTCCCTGGTTCAAATCCGGGTGCCCCCTTCCCGTTATTACATTATGCCGAATATATAAATCAATCTTACAAAGTCGTAATCAATTAGAGCGACTTGTCTGACGTAAAAATGACTTCGCTAAACAACCAAAATGTGAGGGCATAGCTCATTGGTAGACCATTTGACTGCGGATCAAGAGGTCCCTGTTTCAAATAAAGGTGCTCCCTTCTCATCCTTATGTCACACAAAATATATAAATTTGCTTTACAAAATAATAATCTAATACAGTGAATTGTCTGTCATAAAAATAACTTCGCTAAAGGATCAATATGTCAAAATGTGGGGGTATAGCTCAGGCAGCATAGGGCAGGCAGAGTATGGCACACACAGGCAGCATAGGGCAGGTAGAGTATGACACACACAGGCAGTACTCTGCCTGCCCTATGCTGCCTGTGTGTGCCATACTCTGCCTGCCCTATGCTGCCTGTGTGTGCATTACTCTACCTGTCCTATGCTGCCTGTGTGTGCCAATACTTTGCCAGCCCTTAGCTTCCTGTGTGTGCCATACTTTGCCAGCCCTTGGCTGCCTGTGCGTTACATGCTCTGTCTGCCTGCCCTACTCTGCCAGTGTGTGCAATATTCTGCCTGCCCTAATCTGCCTGTTTGTGCCATACCCTGCCTGCCCTACCCTGAACTAGGGGTAGGCAGAAGAGGCAGCTGCCTAGGGTGCAATGATTGGGGGGGTGCCAGGCAGGAGCCTCTCCTGTCTAACCCTAGTCCAGTCTCTTTAGTCATTGCCCCCGCCGCTTGTCATGCGGTGAGGGCAATGATGTATCGTGTCGCGAACCACCCCCCCCCGCCCCCTGCGACTGTGCATGTGTGAAAGCACACGGGGGGCAGGGGTCTGGGGGCGAGGTGGCCAACCAGGTTTCCTAGGGCACCCAGTCGGCTTGGCCCACCCCTGCCTGCCTGTGTGTGCCATACCCTGCCTGCCCTATGCTGCCTATGTCTGCCATACTCTGCTTGCCCTTAGCTGTCTGTGTGTGCCATGCTCTGCCTGCCCTTAGCTGCCTGTGTGTGCCATGCTCTGCCTGCCCTTAGCTGCCTGTGTGTGCCATGCTCTGCCTGCCCTTAGCTGCCTGTGTGTGCCATGCTCTGCCTGCCCTTAGCTGCCTGTGTGTGCCATACTCTGCCTGTCCTACCCTGCCTGTGTGTGCCATGCTCTGCCTTCCCTATGATGCCTGTGTGTGCCATACTCTGCCTGCCCTACCCTGCCTGTGTGTGCCATGCTCTGTCTGCCCTATGCTGCCTGTGTATGCCATACTCTGCCTGCACGTAGCTGCCTGTGTGTGCCATGCTCTGCCTTCCCTATGCTTCCCTATTAAGCCACACAGGTGTGTACTGGAATACAAGGTGAAAGTGGCAGTAAGCCCTATTTGCCCATTCTTACAGTATGTACTTATGGCTCAGGTTGGCTGGACGTGAGCTGGAAACATCACATTATTATGTATTGGCAGCAATGGGATGCAGTGGCTACAGGTGCATTGGGCCATGTCAGCCCTCAGGCCTGGGCAAGTAAAGCATAATGCTTAGTATTATGTTGGGAGATGCACCAAATGTAAATATTCTGTTCAGGGCTTCTATGGGTTTTTGTATAATCACATATCAACAACTCTGCATAAAGCATAAAAGAATATAAAGACGGGCTTCTCACTGATTATTTCACTGTGCATGTAGTCAGATCTCTCTCTTTGTTTAATATACTGCAGGGCTTGTGGCGCTCCTGTGTTCCAACCAGAGCCCAGGATACTTGCATTAATAGGTGAGTATATATAGCCATTTACTATATTGTCTAATAATGTGCCTGATGTGTTCATTTTTCCATTTTTTCCCGTGAGTTTTCTGGGAAGGTAATACTACTGTAACTCCGGCTGCAGTTTTAGTCTGCTGCTGCCCTCCAGTGGGAACAGTGGCACAACAATTGCTCCTGTCTGGCTCTCACTGCTCTTAATATTATTAAATGGAAATCGCTCTGACTGTCACACACGGGGCAGTGACTCTCTAGCACCAGACAAATGCTTCCATTTAAGAACAGTCTGAAACAGCACCACTTGTATTCTTATTTAAAATGCCTTTATTGCACACTTCTTAGGGCATTATAGCAACGTTTCAGGCCATGTGTGGCCTTTTATCAGCATGGCACCTTAAATTTGTTTTAGAATAGTGCAGGTCCTCCAATGGCCACTTCCCATCGGTAAATCCAAGCAAGAACAGTCTAGAACGGCACCACTTGTATTCTTATTTAAAATGCCTTTATTACAGTAACAGTGGGGAGGAGAAATAGCATAAAGTTTTGCAGTGGGGAGGAGAAGAAGCATAGAATTAGAAAGTGAGGAAGACAACTATTAAATGTAAAGAGCACCGAATGCTAAGCTGTTAGCACCCTTTGCATGTTGGGAGGGGCACCCTGTATTGTAAGGTCAGGCTTCAAACTCCGGAAAGTAATATCTTCTCCCATCTAAGGGTTTTGCTGCAGAGTCCTGGGATCAGCGGAGTCTCTGTTACCTTTGTAGCCAAAGTATCTTCTGGGAATCCCATCAGTAATTCATTTTCTTCTACACTGTAACACTGAAATACAAAGTCTATGGAAAAATAAAGAAAAATATTGGTTAGTAATAATGAAGACCAGTCACAACACAGTTAAAACAGACCAATGCTGTCATTTTCATAGCCTGTCACACTAAAGATCATATTTATGAAAATACATGCTGTGATGTTCAAAGTAGTAGACTGTAGAGTCACAGTTTGCTTCCCGAAAAACAGGATTTTCCCTTTAAATCATCAATGAATGGAGGTGCCCATGATATAGCATAGGGGCGTATGGGGTACAGAAAGGCAAATTTGCTGAAAGAGCAAATAAAGGGGGCATGAGAATAAAGACTACTGAATATGAAACAGAGAAGAAGAACAGAATGTTAAACTGGTAACAACCCTTGCATGTTGGGGGGGGCACCCTGTATTGCAGAATCCTGGGATCATCCAAGTCTTCTCTCTGGGAACCGATAGTGGGAGAATTACTGTGTGGCAAAACCAACTTAACCTCTCAACAGAGCAGCCAGCCTGACTTTACCCCTCAATAAAGCAGTGATACTCCTCAGCCTCCATGCTCCGAGTGGTTGGGCACTGCTGTCTGTCCTCCATAAAGGGGTATGCCTTCTTCCCCACAATACAGTCGAGCTGGGCACACAGACGGGACAAGTAGCGAAGAGCTTAGCTTTTGGCTTGTGTGTGTTAAACAGTAATGAAAGGAATCAGTGGGTAGAATGTAGTAAACGGTGTGTGTGTGTATGAATTTATGTAATGCACAGTGGGGAAAAGATGAAGCAGGCAGTTGCAATGGGGAAAAGAAGAAGCACAGAATTGCACTTTGGGAAAGAGGAGAAAAGTTAAAGAACTGTGCAGTGGAGAAAAGAAGAAGAAACATAGAATTACAGAGTGGAGAAGAGATGGAGCATAGAATTACAGAGTGGGGAAGAAAAGGAGCATAGAATTACACAGGGAGTAAGAGAAGGAGCATAGAATTACACAGTGAGGAAGAGAAGGAGCATAGAATTACAGAGTGGAGAAGAGATGGAGCATAGAATTACAGAGTGAGGAAGAGAAGGAGCATAGAATTACACAGTGAGGAAGAGAAGGAGCATAGAATTACAGAGTGGGGAAGAAAAGGAGCATAGAATTACACAGTGAGGAAGAGAAGGAGCATAGAATTACAGAGTGGGGAAGAAAAGGAGCATAGAATTACAGAGTGAGGAAGAGAAGGAGCATAGAATTACACAGTGAGGAAGAGAAGGAGCATAGAATTACACAGTGAGGAAGAGAAGGAGCATAGAATTACAGAGTGGAGAAGAGATGGAGCACAGAATTACAGAGTGGGGAAGAAAAGGAGCATAGAATTACACAGTGGGGAGGAGAAAAAGCATTAAGTTCTGCAGTGGGGAGGAGAAGAAGCATAGAATTCGAATGTGAGGGAAACAACTATTAAATGGGAAGAGCACCGAATGCTAAGCTGTTAACACCCTTTGCATGTTGGGAGGGGCACCCTGAATAAAGTCAGGCTTCAAACTCCGGAAAGACAGTAATATACTCTCCCATCTAAGGGTTTTGCTGCACTTTACACTGCTACACTGTAACACTGAAATACAAAGTCTATGGAAACTTAAGATAAATAATGGTTAGTAATAAGGAAAACCAGTCACAACACACATAAAGATCATATTTCTGAAGTAGATTTAGTAGAGTTACAATTTGTTTCCCGAAAAACAGAATGTTCCCTTTAAATCATCAATGCAATGGGGAAGAGAAGAAGCACAGAATTGCACTGTGGGGAAGAGGAGAATAGTTAAAGAACTATGCAGTGGAGAAAAGAACAAGCATAGAATTACAGAGTGGGGAGAAGAAGAAGCATAGAATTACAGAGTGGGGAGAAGAAGAAGCATAGAATTACAGAGTGGGGAGAAGAAGAAGCATAGAATTACAGAGTGGGGAGAAGAAGAAGCATAGAATTACAGAGTGGGGAGAAGAAGAAGCATAGAATTACAGAGTGGGGAGAAGAAGAAGCATAGAATTACAGAGTGGGGAGAAGAAGAAGCATAGAATTACAGAGTGGGGAGAAGAAGAAGCATATAATTACAGAGTGGGGAGAAGAAGAAGCATAGAATTATAGAGTGGGGAGAAGAAGAAGCATAGAATTACAGAGTGGGGAGAAGAAGAAGCATAGAATTACAGAGTGGGGAGAAGAAGAAGCATAGAATTACAGAGTGGGGAGAAGAAGAAGCATAGAATTACAGAGTGGGGAGAAGAAGAAGCATAGAATTAGAAAGTGGGGAGAAGAAGAAGCATAGAATTAGAAAGTGGGGAGAAGAAGAAGCATAGAATTAGAAAGTGGGGAGAAGAAGAAGCATAGAATTAGAAAGTGGGGAGAAGAAGAAGCATAGAATTAGAAAGTGGGGAGAAGAAGAAGCATAGAATTAGAAAGTGGGGAGAAGAAGAAGCATAGAATTAGAAAGTGGGGAGAAGAAGAAGCATAGAATTAGAAAGTGAGGGAGACAACTATGTTACTGTATTGTAAAGTCTGGCTTCAGTAATATCCTCTATCATCTAAGTATATCTAGTATAAATAAATCTAAAGCAACTGGACTTGTTAAGTAATCATTGAAGATCTATCTTTCCTCTTCTAATCTTAGAAGAGGAAAGATAGAAAGATAGATCTTCAATGATTACTTAACAAGTCCAGTTGCTTTAGATGTATTTATACCAGATATACCATCACCTGGATGAATGAAAATCTTCATAGTCTGTCATCTAAGGTTTTTGCTGCAGAATCCTGGGATCAGCGGAGTCTCTGTTGCCTTTGTAGCCAAAGTATCTTCTGGGAATCCATCAATAATTCATTTTCCCCTACACTGTAACACTGAAATACAAAGTCTATGGAAAACTTAGGAAAAATATTGGTTAGTAATAAGGAAAACCAGTCACAACTGGTGATGTAGGAGACAGTAGGAGACTGTAGAGTTACAGTTTGCTTCCTGGAAAACAGGATTTTCCCTTTAAATCATCAATGAAAAGGTGCCCATGATGTAGCATAGGGGCGTATGGGGTACAGAAAGGCACATTTTGCCTGAAAGGGTAAATAAAGGGGGCATGAGAATAAAGACTACTGAATATGAAACGGAGAAGCACAGAATACTAAGCTGTAACACCGTTACATGTTGGGGGGGCACCCTGTATTGTAAAGTCTGGCTTTGCACCCCGGAAAGACTGTGATATCCTCTCCTTTGCAGAGTGATCTGAGTGATCGGGCGCTGCTGTCTGTCCTCCATAAAGGGGGAATCCTGCCAAAGAATCCAGTGGTAAAGAGGGCAAACGTGGTGCAGATTCTTCAGATCCTCCTTTCAAGGTAAATGACAGTCAGTGAATGTTTTGTATGGACTACTGAATTGTACACTAGTGCAAATGGGAACAACAGTTGGGCACATAATACAAAATGGCACATTGGGAGATCTATGTGTAAAAGCTATAAGTCAAGAGTTCTATGTCTCACTCAGTGGGACAGACACTACACTGCTTATGTTCTAATACAGAGGTCAGGGCCAGACTGCTTATGTTCTAATACAGAGGTCAGGGCCAGACTGCTTATGTTCTAATACAGAGGTCAGGGCCAGACTGCTTATGTTCTAATACAGAGGTCAGGGCCAGGCTGCTTGTCTTCTAATACAGAGGTCAGGGCCAGACTGCTTATGTTCTAATACAGAGGTCAGGGCCAGACTGCTTATGTTCTAATACAGAGGTCAGGGCCAGACTGCTTATGTTCTAATACAGAGGTCAGGGCCAGACTGCTTATGTTCTAATACAGAGGTCAGGGCCAGACTGCTTATGTTCTAATACAGAGGTCAGGGCCAGACTACTTATGTTCTAATACAGAGGTCAGGGCCAGACTACTTATGTTCTAATACAGAGGTCAGGGCCAGACTACTTATGTTCTAATACAGAGGTCAGGGCCAGACTACTTATGTTCTAATACAGAGGTCAGGGCCAGACTGCTTATGCTCTAATACAGAGGTCAGGGCCAGACTACTTATGTTCTAATACAGAGGTCAGGGCCAGACTGCTTATGCTCTAATACAATGGTCAGGGCCAGACTGCTTATGTTCTAATACAGAAGTCAGGGCGAGACTGCTTATGTTCTAATACAGAGGTCAGGGCCAGACTGCTTATGTTCTAATACAGAGGTCAGGGCCAGACTGCTTATGTTCTAATACAGAGATCAGGGCCAGACTGTTTATGTTCTGATACAGAGGTCAGGGCCAGACTGCTTATGTTCTAATACAGAGGTCAGGGCGAGACTGCTTATGTTCTAATACAGAGGTCAGGGCCAGACTGCTTATGTTCTGATACAGAGGTCAGGGCCAGACTGCTTATGTTCTAATACAGAGATCAGGGCCAGACTGCTTATGTTCTGATACAGAGGTCAGGGCCAGACTGCTTATGTTCTAATACAGAGGTCAGGGCCAGACTGCTTATGTTCTAATACAGAGGTCAGGGCCAGACTGCTTATGTTCTGATACAGAGGTCAGGGCCAAACTGCTTATGTTCTAATACAGAGGTCAGGGCCAGACTGCTTATGTTCTGATGCAGAGGTCAGGGCCAGACTGCTTATGTTCTAATACAGAGATCAGGGCCAGACTGCTTATGTTCTGATACAGAGGTCAGGGCGAGACTGCTTATGTTCTAATACAGAGGTCAGGGCGAGACTGCTTATGTTCTGATACAGAGGTCAGGGCCAGACTGCTTATGCTCTAATACAGAGGTCAGGGCCAGACTACTTATGTTCTAATACAGAGGTCAGGGCCAGACTGCTTATGCTCTAATACAATGGTCAGGGCCAGACTGCTTATGTTCTAATACAGAAGTCAGGGCGAGACTGCTTATGTTCTAATACAGAGGTCAGGGCCAGACTGCTTATGTTCTAATACAGAGGTCAGGGCCAGACTGCTTATGTTCTAATACAGAGATCAGGGCCAGACTGTTTATGTTCTGATACAGAGGTCAGGGCCAGACTGCTTATGTTCTAATACAGAGGTCAGGGCGAGACTGCTTATGTTCTAATACAGAGGTCAGGGCCAGACTGCTTATGTTCTAATACAGAGATCAGGGCCAGACTGTTTATGTTCTGATACAGAGGTCAGGGCCAGACTGCTTATGTTCTAATACAGAGGTCAGGGCGAGACTGCTTATGTTCTAATACAGAGGTCAGGGCCAGACTGCTTATGTTCTAATACAGAGGTCAGGGCCAGACTGCTTATGTTCTAATACAGAGGTCAGGGCCAGACTGCTTATGTTCTAATACAGAGGTCAGGGCGAGACTGCTTATGTTCTAATACAGAGGTCAGGGCCAGACTGCTTATGTTCTGATACAGAGGTCAGGGCCAGACTGCTTATGTTCTAATACAGAGATCAGGGCCAGACTGCTTATGTTCTGATACAGAGGTCAGGGCCAGACTGCTTATGTTCTAATACAGAGGTCAGGGCCAGACTGCTTATGTTCTGATACAGAGGTCAGGGCCAGACTGCTTATGTTCTAATACAGAGGTCAGGGCCAGACTGCTTATGTTCTGATACAGAGGTCAGGGCCAGACTGCTTATGTTCTGATACAGAGGTCAGGGCCAGACTGCTTATGTTCTAATACAGAGATCAGGGCCAGACTGCTTATGTTCTGATACAGAGGTCAGGGCCAGACTGCTTATGTTCTAATACAGAGGTCAGGGAGAGACTGCTTATGTTCTGATACAGAGGTCAGGGCCAGACTGCTTATGTTCTAATACAGAGGTCAGGGCGAGACTGCTTATGCTCTAATACAGAGGTCAGGGCCAGCAGCACATACAATTTGAACTAAAAGGGAAATTTGAGAACAAACTTCATGTTGGTTTGAAAAACGTGAAGTCGCTAAATGAAATCTGATTGGCAGTTCTAAGCCCCACCCAGTTTTTCTAACCTTGGACCACAGTTATATAGTCAAAACCCAGGATTTAATAGTGTTTGAACAGCAGTAATTAATTTCCCCAATGAAAGTCAATGAGTAACATCTAATTGGCAGTTTGTGGCTCCACCCACTTTTTCTAACCTGGAACTGCAGGTACCCAGTGACTAACTCTGCAAAGTTTAACAACCCTGGAATTAATACTTAAATAATGGCATCAGGTTAAATATAAACCAATGAAATGTAATGGGTGGAAACGGATTGGCCGTTGGTGGCTCCACCCACTATTTGTAACCTTTAACCTTAGTCCCCCAGTGACGAATTGTGAAAATTTGGGGACACTGGCATTAAACGTGTGAGAATGGCAGCAGTTAGAATTTCCCCACTGAAATCAATTAAAGAAATGTGATTGGCTGTTGGCGGCCCCTTTAAAGCTGAGTGAAACTGAAAACAATGAGGGGATTAAGTTCCCCTTTAAAGCTGAGTGAAACTGAAAACAATGAGAGGATTAACTGTCACTGACTATTCTATTCTGAGCCTCCATAGGGCTCAATGGTACTCGACTGATTAAACCTGTCGAATTTTTATTTTACAAAAAAAAGTTAACCAAACATTAATAAATCACGAATTATGGGAGTTATTTTTGAAAAAACTCAAATTTTTCTGGGAATAATAACGAAAAGATCAAGTTCTGGTGAAAACCCACATCTCGGAATTATTTAGAAGTAAGAAAATATCCGACTTTATCCCATAATTGCTTAGTAAATGTGCCCCTTAATTGTGAATCTATATTTGTGTGTAACTAACGCGCACGGCGAATCAGACGATACTGCAATCTCATTGGCCGGCCATTTGCAAATATCTCTGCGCATTTCACCGTGATTTGCAAAAAAAAAGGAAAGTCAGCGCAGGGCAGAATTTAAGCGATTAGGGCAAAACAACCATATGGGAATAATATAGGCGCCGGGCAAACTCTATAAATGCCCCCTAGTGTCTACTAAAGCTCCGAAATCTCACCTTTCCATGCAGCTGCTGAGAGGGGTCTGTATCCAACGGCATCTAACTGTCTAATGGCAGCTGTGAGACTGGGAACTCACAGGGTAGCATCTGATCCGCTGATAAGGTTGCCATGGTAGCCATTGTGATGTCATGCTGAACAGAACTCATTAGTATAAATCTACGTGGGGGGGCCCAACAGCTGGGAAACTAGAAGCTGTGATGTCATAATTTTATCATGACTTACATACCAACAGGGCCATTACAGGGAGACTCTGTTAAACTGTTTTAGTATTTCTTAATTACTCTCTAATAACCAGGTTTCACAGCCCCATTGTGTACAGGTGTTAGACCCGTTATCCAGAATGCTTGGGACCTGGGGTTTTATAGATAAGGGATCTTGCCGTAATTTAGATCTAATTAAAAAACATTTAAACATTAATTAAACCAAATAGGTTTGTTTTGCCTCCAGTAAGAATTAATTATATCTTAGTTGGGATCAAGTACAGGTACTGTTTTATTATTACAGAGAAAAGGGAATCATTTAACCATTAAATAAACCCAATAGGGCTGGTCTACCCCCAATAAGGGGTAATTATCTCTTAGTTGGGATCAAGTACAGGTACTGTTTTATTATTACAGAGAAAAGGGAATCATTTAACCATGAAATAAACCCAATAGGGCTGTTCTGCCCCCAATAAGGGGTAATTATATCTTAGTTGGGATCAAGTACAGGTACTGTTTTATTATTACAGAGAAAAGGGAATCATTTAACCATGAAATAAACCCAATAGGGCTGTTCTGCCCCCAATAAGGGGTAATTATATCTTAGTTGGGATCAAGTACAGGTACTGTTTTATTATTACAGAGAAAAGGGAATCATTTAACCATGAAATAAACCCAATAGGGCTGTTCTGCCCCCAATAAGGGGTAATTATATCTTAGTTGGGATCAAGTACAGGCACTGTTTTATTATTACAGAGAAAAGGGAATCATTTAACCATGAAATAAACCCAATAGGGCTGTTCTGCCCCCAATAAGGGGTAATTATATCTTAGTTGGGATCAAGTACAGGTACTGTTTTATTATTACAGGGAAAAAGGAAATAATTTAAAAAAATTAGAATTATTTGCTTATAATGGAGTCTATGGGAGATGGCTTTCACATAATTTGGAACTTTCTGTTATGTTGCCCAAAATACATAAATCAACCTTACAAAATCATAATCAACTTGAGAGAATTTTCTGTCATAAAAATGACTTCGCTAAAGGGTCTAAATGTGGGGGTATAGCTCAGTCGCAGAGCATTTGACTGCAGATCAAGAGGTCCCTGGTTCAAATCCGGGTGCCCCCTTCTCATTCTTTTGTTTTGCCGAATATACTGTATAAATCAACCTTACAAAATCAAAATGTCAAAATTTTGGGGTATAGCTCAGTGATAGAGTCATCTGATTGATTGATATATGGTTAATTTCTGCCCAGCTATCAGGTACTAAGCTGGGGAGGGCCCATTCTCAGGCAGATAAGGTCAGGAGATGAATGTGCGGCTGCCCGTGCTTGTGGCCATGTAAGATCCGCTATTTTGGCGAGGTCACCAAGTGTGTGAATCTTCTCCCAATATGCCCACCTATGGGTGGCGATATCAGACTGTTTCCATCGTTTGGCCCTACGGCCAAACATTCAAATTCAAATGGCGGGCATAGGCGGCGTCATATCAGGAACCGCGTCAATGAGCTGCTGCAGCCCCTGATCCGACGGACAAATCAAACCTGCTTGATCAAATCTGCCCAATTTCAGGTCATGTGTCGGTCGGGGAGGCCCGTCGGTGGTGCTTATACACGGGCACATTCGCTCTAAAGGGCCAATATCGTCAGCTGAAATCGGCCCGTGTTTCGCCTCCTTAACTATTGACTGACCCCCTCTCAGCGATCTGTCTGTACATGTAGATTTGTGTCAGAGATGGTTATTCTGAAAGCCAATTGGAATACATTATCTAGGGCAGTAAACGGATCGTGGCCCAATTATGTTTTTTATTTCTAGATATTTCAAAGCAGTGGAACAACAACACAATTTCTATGCACTATGGATTCCAATATTCTACAATCAGGGACATCTTGATCTGCAGTCAAATGCTCTAACCCCATATTTAACGCTTTAGGTAAGTTTATTTTTATGATGGACAGTTAGCCCTAATACATTATTATTCTGTGACAACTGTAAGGATGAATTACATATTGTATGGAACATAACAACAGGAAGGGTGCACCCGGATTTGAACCAGGGACCTCTTGATCTGCAGTCAAATGCTCTACCCCTGAGCTATACCCCCAAACACACAACAACCTCGTAGGTTTTAGGCAATCTATATATAGGGTTAAAGAGTTTAATCCTGTGAATATACTCTATATATAATACAGGTATAGGACCCATTATCCAGAACGCTCGGGACCCAGGGTATTCCGGATAAGGGGTCTTTCTGTAATTTGGATCTCCATACCATAAGTCTACTAAAAAATCAATAAAACATTAAATAAACCCAATAGGGCCGTTCTGCCCCCAATAAGGGGTAATTATATCTTAGTTGGGATCAAGTACAGGTACTGTTTTATTATTACAGAGAAAAGGGAATCATTTAAACATTAAATAAACCCAATAGGGCTGTTCTGCCCCCAATAAGGGGTAATTATATCTTAGTTGGGATCAAGTACAGGTACTGTTTTATTATTACAGAGAAAAGGGAATCATTTAAACATTAAATAAACCCAATAGGGCTGTTCTGCCCCCAATAAGGGGTAATTATATCTTAGTTGGGATCAAGTACAGGTACTGTTTTATTATTACAGAGAAAAGAGAATCATTTAACCATTAAATAAACCCAATAGGGCTGTTCTGCCCCCAATAAGGGGTAATTATATCTTAGTTGGGATCAAGTACAGGTACTGTTTTATTATTACAGAGAAAGAGGAAATCAGTTTTAAAATTATGATTAAAATGGAGTCTACGGGAGACGGGCTTTCCGTTATTCTGAGCTTTCTGGATAACAGGTTTCTGGAGGGATCCCATACCTGTATTTGTTAAAATCACTATTCTAGTGAAGCAAATTAATAGGAGAAAATAGTGGTGGTCTAAGGTTTTCCTGGTTATACTTAGATTTTGCAGAGGCTTTTTTTCTAGCACTAGGTAAATATTTACCAAACAGATGCCAGAAGTCCAGGAAATATAAGAGAAACCATTGTGGGTAAGCAATATGCTGGACTGTACCACTTTTTGTTGCACGGTGATATTAAACCATTTAGTCCTTGGTTCTGCTAAACCTGGAATATTATGGGCTGTTGTAGCAATAAAATGACTGCTGTTACGGGTTCTTAAGGCACTAAATTAGTGACGTTATGCTCTGCCCAAACTCAGTATTGGGGGAATTTGGACTGTACGGATGGAACTTTGCTCTGATTAACCATTGACATAAGTAAACCTTTATAGGATGTAATGTAAAGTTGCTTCAGGTGCACTTCAAAGCACTTCTGAAATGTACATGATTTATTTAATGTTTTATTTTAAGCTATAAAGCTTTATGAACTGCTGATATAAGGAATTTTGCAACAAATTTGCAGCCACCTGCTGGTCATTTCTTCCAACTGCATGGTCAGACAGATACGCAGAAGGAAAACAGAGAAGTGCTCTGATGTTGCTCTATTCAGGAAAGAGATTAGGAACCTAGTATAACCTTTCTCATCTCAATCCTGAGTAGAGCAACATCAGAACAGGTCTCTGTTCCTTCTAAACTGTCTCTGACCGTGCAGTCAGAGGAACTGACCAGCAGGCAGCGCTGTTGTTACAAAATATGCATTACAAATTTTTGGTGCTTCTCGTTCTTAAACCAATGCAGCAGAAGCCAGCTGACTGACAGACCCGTGGAGAAGCAGCAGTGTATTATTCCCCCACAACAGACACAGGAAAAACAAAGGAAGAAAAAAAGACTTGGGTCAGTATGCCTTTAATACCCATGAACATGGATATAACATGTATTCTTCCCAACTTCCAGCTCTCACAGTCTTGCCCCCCAGTGTCCTTTTAATGCCTCGATGGTAAAGGTGAATAATGGGCCTGGATCCCAATCAGTGCTGTGCAAGGAAGACTTTCTTTACAATGGGTCCATGTTCCTGGGCAATTTACATGCTGAGTTCTTGACTGGTTCTCCAGCCTTCCAGCAGCATTGAAACCCTTGAAATGAAAGTGGATAAAATGGAGCATTTACCAGACCTCTTAAAGGGGAACTCAACCCAAACACAACTTAGGCTTTTTAAAATTAAACATAATTTCAAGCAACTTTACAATATACATCAATTACAAAAATATGCAGCCTTTTCATGATTTTTAATGTAATAATCTGGTTTGGAACAGTTCCCTAAGCCCCGCCCCACTGTTCCCCTGCTGATCTGGCTGACTACTTTGTGACTCAAATAAACTGTAACAGTAGTCACCTGTCCCTCAGCCTGCCTCCTCCCAATCCCACAATCCCCTGCTGCACACGTGATGTCAATAAGGAAAGGAACATCCCAGTGCAATGCATTGTGGGTTATGTAGTTCCTGCATGCTGTCTGTAAGCTGGGGAGAAGTTGTTACAATCTGTAACATCAGTGTTTTAGTCCCTCCTCCCCTGCCAGGATTTCAGATGATGCAGAAAGAGAAGAACTGTTTTGCAGCTGGATTTCAGCATATAAAAATGGTATTTATTCCTACTGTTTGAAGGAACAGATTACAGGGATTAGGGGTTTCTGTGTTGTTTGGGGCACATTTTGGTTTGGAAGCCGGAGTTCCCCTTTAACTGAAGTGAATATCTCTTCACACTATTGCCAAAAGAGGAATGTTTTATAACCATAGTATTATGACTGATAACCACAGTTCTACTCCATTGCTCAAACTCCTTACTCGTAGATATATTGTATAAAGCTGGAAACAGAATTTTCATGTAACAATGTTACTTACCCGTTAGTGATGGGGGAATGGTGTAATTTCCCCGAATGCAGAGGGTGTCTGACGGAGTGTTGGCACATTCCTTCTATATCCATATTGCCCATTGTACCCGAGCATTGGCAGCCATGATGGGGCATTATGCCCGGTGTAATGCATCTGGCAATGTCCTGGGAAGGCAGGGAGACAGTGTCAGCGTTAGGGATGGGAAAGTTTGTGGCTGATTATTGGGCACAATAGGGAAATACAGAGGGAATGCTGGGGGCCCAGGGTATATTATTACCAGGGGACTAGTGAGTGTGTTATAAAAAGTAAGGTGCAACACAAACAAGGGTCGGGGTGTAGAGCCGACTGTGCCTGACCTGATCCACTGCAGTTCCTGAGGTTCAAGTACACGGCCCCCTCTCCACGGACATAATACTTATCTACTATGCGGCCATTCATTGAGGTTCCTCCGTTGCCCTGTATGCCGGATACAAATTGACCAACATTTATTATGAAACACTTTTTTGCCTATTGATTTAACGCAAACATTTGTTTTTGTGATTTCTTAAACTAAATAGGGAAATTGAACTACATTCTACTAATTCATGTTTGGTCCTTGCAAGGCAAATCATTAGATTATCAGTATACAACCACCTTTAGGGTAAAGACACACTGAGCTACTTAGTAGCAGCTACTTTTTCACACTACAAAATCCCCTGCCATAGACAATACTGAGAATTGCCTCTGCTAAAACACACATAGAGACAATTATCAGTAAATGATCAGCACTGTCTATCTTAGTAGCCACAACAAGTAGCTGCTACTAGTAGCTCTGTTTGTCTTTAGCCTTTTGTTGTGACTGTTTTGTTACTAGGAGCCCATTATGCAGGCAGATTATTTGTGCGCTGTTTAAATTTTATTTTCTGCCTTGCAAGTACATTACATACACAGCCTGTTTCAAATCTCCCAATGGCATTTCGTTGGGATTACATTCCTTGACTATGTCATTTCAGAACCTCTGTTCCTTTTGGCTTTACTGTGACGTTTATGGCCATGTTGCAAGTAGGGTTACCCCCTTTTATATAGAGGCCAGCCTCTGCCTTACCCATTATACACCCATTTTCCTGCCCCATTCACCCTATCCGGCCCATTTCCCTACGCCAAAGTTATATCAATATGCCCACCCTCAACCTAAAGGCCGGTATTAAAGGGGTGGCTTTTGAATTATTGTCCTTCTACTTCCTGACCCTTTTCAGCTTTCATGCTCTGTGAAGCTACAATTTTATTGTCATTGCAAATTTGATTTCCTGTCTTTCTATTCAGATCAACTCTGGTTCATATCCCAGGCTCTCATTTAAATCAGTGCCTGGTTACTAGGGTAAATTTTACCCAAGCAACCAGATAGCTGCTGAAGTTCCAAACTGGAGAGATGCTGAAAAAAACGAAATAACTCAAAAACCTCAAATAATAAAAAATGAAAACCAATTGCATATTATTTCAGAATAATACTCTCTACATCATACTAAAGTTTAACTTATAGGTGAACAACCCCTTCAACAAAGGTTGCAAGGTGCACTTGTGGCTGATTTTCACTTTCCTGACCCTAAAGCACCCACCCTCTGGTACAATGGTAAAAATAATTCATAGTGGATTCTATGCTATCAGCTGCCCAAGCCCTGATGTGCCAAACAAGCACCAAACCATAACATTCCCACCACCATGCTTTATAGTTGTGAAATGTTTTGGTCTTCGGTTTTACTAAAAATGGTGCTTCAGCCAAATAACTCCTTCTTTGCCTCATTCGTACAGAGAACCTCGTTCCAGATGGCCTGGTCTTAGCCTAGATGTTCCTGGACCAACTTTCATCTTGCGATGATGCTCTTTTTGGACAGCCAAGGTTTCCTCCCGGCCCTCCTCCCATGTAGGTGAGTGCAGCCTCTTTCTAAGGGTGTTGGTGCACTTCAGTAGCGGCAAGAGCTGCCTGTAGGCCCCGTGATGGTTCTTCATGGAGACACCTTTCTGCATCTTGTCTTCTGCTCTTTGGCTGAACTTGCTGGGACGCCTGGGCAGGTTGGTAGGAATTTGAAATCTTCCTTGTAGGTGATCTTCTGACAGTGGAATGATTGATGTCCAGTTTCATGATGTTTTTCAATCCCATCCCAGACTCACAGGCATCTATAACCTTCACACTAAAGGCCTCAGAGATCTCTTTCAGTCTAGGCATGGTGGCACCACTGTGCAAACCAAACTACAAGCTTTCAGCACCTTTTTGCCACACTCTGGGCTACTTACCTGTCCAGTCTTCCTCAATAAGTTCCTCACAGTTGGATTCTGAAAATAAGCTGCTGCGTGTGGGTCACGTTGGGCATTGTATGGAGGGATCCCCCCCCAAAGCTTGGGAAACCTCTCTTCTCCCGTCAAAGTCCTGACTGCCATGCCATCCAGGATGAAGCCCTTTTCACAGGCAGCCCTTCTCTTCTTCTCTTTATTCACAAACTCGACCAGATCAGAGGTCTTTAGGGAGCAAATTTCCATCACTGGAGCTAGAATTGGGGTAAAAGGAAAACGTTTATTCACTATAAGGGGGAAACACAACAATGTTTGGAGCTTGGCCACTGAGCAGGTCTGGACTGGGATTCAAAATAGGCCCTGGCATTTCAAGTACCCAGAGGCCCAAACAGCACCCCAGCAGCCCAATGGCATTTGCCATGACCCACATATTGTCAGTCGGGGCCTGCCACTGAGACTTTACCAATAAGAGTAGTGGAGACAAGACTATTACCATTCATGCCGCTGCCCATTTAGTTACTGGGCCCTGACAGGCAGATTAGTGGAGGGGTAATATAGGCACTGAATCCATTACCTGCTCCTTTACTACTCCTGGGCTTTTCCTCCTCCCTGTCAACTCTCCGCTGCACCCTGCTCTTTTCTGCCACTGTATGGTGACAGTATTAGTAATGGGGGGGTAAAGTGTTATGACATAAGTGCTCAGATCAGTCAACCAGGAGGGATGAGACTGGCCCCCTAGGAACAGCAATATTGGCTGCTACTTAATCATATCCCCCACCCCAGACCCTGCACTCAGTTATTGGGCCCTGAGGTGGGGGGGGGGGGGGGGGGGGGTAGGATGAGACTGAGTCAGGTCAGTTGGGGGGGAGTAGATGGGCTAGCCCAATTACAGGGTATTCAATAATCTGGTACATCCTTTAAGGTGGCCATACACGGGCAGATTTCAGTTCAGTCCGGTGGCACCTATGCCCACTGTTTTAATGCACTACTACCCGCAGGCTGGAGGGTCGGGCAGCACTACTACCCGCAGGCTGGAGGGCCGGGCAGCACTACTACCCGCAGGCTGGAGGGCCGGGCAGCACTACTACCCGCAGGTTGGACGGCCGGGCAGCACTACTACCCGCAGGTTGGACGGCCGGGCAGCACTACTACCCGCAGGCTGGAGGGCCGGGCAGCACTACTACCCGTAGGCTGGAGGGCCGGGCAGCACTACTACCCGCAGGCTGGAGGGCCGGGCAGCACTACTACCCGCAGGCTGGAGGGCCGGGCAGCACTACTACCCGCAGGCTGGAGGGCCGGGCGGCACTACTACCCGCAGGCTGGAGGGCCGGGGGGCACTACTACCCGCGGGCTGGAGGGCCGGGCAGCACTACTACCCGTAGGTTGGAGGGCCGGGCAGCACTACTACCCGCAGGCTGGAGGGCCGGGGGGCACTACTACCCGCGGGCTGGAGGGCCGGGCGGCACTACTACCCGCAGGCTGGAGGGCCGGGCGGCACTACTACCCGCAGGCTGGAGGGCCGGGCAGCACTACTACCCGCAGGCTGGAGGGACGGGCAGCACTACTACCCGCAGGCTGGAGGGCCGGGGGGCACTACTACCCGCGGGCTGGAGGGCCGGGCAGCACTACTACCGTAGGTTGGAGGGCCGGGCAGCACTACTACCCGTAGGTTGGAGGGCCGGGGGGGCAGCAGCACTACTACCCGCAGGCTGGAGGGCCGGGCAGCACTACTACCCGCAGGCTGGAGGGCCGGGCAGCACTACTACCCGCGGGCTGGAGGGCCGGGCAGCACTACTACCCGCGGGCTGGAGGGCCGGGCAGCACTACTACCCGCGGGCTGGAGGGCCGGGCAGCACTACTACCCGCGGGCTGGAGGGCCGGGCAGCACTACTACCCGCGGGCTGGAGGGCCGGGCAGCACTACTACCCGCAGGCTGGAGGGCCGGGCAGCACTACTACCCGCGGGCTGGAGGGCCGGGCAGCACTACTACCCGCAGGCTGGAGGGCCGGGCAGCACTACTACCCGCGGGCTGGAGGGTCGGGCAGCACTACTACCCGCGGGCTGGAGGGCCGGGCAGCACTACTACCCGCGGGCTGGAGGGCCGGGCAGCACTACTACCCGCGGGCTGGAGGGCCGGGCAGCACTACTACCCGCGGGCTGGAGGGCCGGGCAGCACTACTACCCGCGGGCTGGAGGGCCGGGGGGCAGCACTACTCCACACCTACACACCTGCGCTTACACGCCCTTTCCTCTTATACAGCGGCAGCCCCACCCATCGCTACTTATTGGCTGACTCGTCTTGGGAGGCGGGACAGATGTGCGATAAACTGCCCAGGGGGCGGGGCTGGGTAGGTAACGGTAAGTGGGTAATGTCCGGGCTGTGGGTTGGCGAGACTAAGTACCGGAGTGAGTACGGGGACCTGAGACGCTGTAGTTACGGCGCCGAGAACAAACCGGCGGTCTCTGGGATTCTTTCAGTGCTCATGAGTGAGGGACGCAGTTTGACTTTCTGCAGGTGGAGTTGGGATTCCCCTGTGCGGCTGCTGCCCCCTGCCGGTCAGTCTCTTGTTAGCTGAGTGCTGCATCGGGCTGCGGCTGGGCACCGTGTGCTGTTAGCGAAGTACAGGGGGGCCTTGGGGCCACATTAGCGAAGTATAGGGGGGCCTTGGGGCCACAGTTCACAAACTAGGGACTGAGAGTACCCTTTGCTATGGGGCAGGCAACAGGGACCCATTACAGCCTGCATTCACCGATTCCCTACCCATTACAGATGCCCAAACTGTCTGTGGGTTCTTTCAATTGCCAGAGGGGCTGCTGTAAGGTGCCACAGACAGTCACTATTTATTGGGCTGGGGGGGGCTGTTTGTGCCTCTGGGTACTGGGAATGCCAGGGGGGCTGTAAGGTGCCACAGACAGTCACTATTTATTGGGCTGGGGGGCTGTTTGTGCCTCTGGGTACTGGGAATGCCAGGGGGGCTGTAAGGTGCCATAGACACTCACTATTTATTGGGCTGGGGGGCTGTTTGTGCCTCTGGGTACTGGGAATGCCAGGGGGGCTGTAAGGTGCCATAGGCAGTCACTATTTATTGGGCTGGGGGGGCAGTTTGTGCCTCTGGGTACTGGGAATGCCAGGGGAGCTGTAAGGTGCCATAGACAGACAGTCACTATTTATTGGGCTGGGGGGGCTGTTTGTGCCTCTGGGTACTGGGAATGCCAGGGGGGCTGTAAGGTGCCACAGACAGTCACTATTTATTGGGCTGGGGGGGGGGCTGTTTGTGCCTCTGGGTACTGGGAATGCCAGGGGGGCTGTAAGGTGCCACAGACAGTCACTATTTATTGGGCTGGGGGGGCAGTTTGTGCCTCTGGGTACTGGGAATGCCAGGGGGGCTGTAAGGTGCCATAGACAGTCACTATTTATTGGGCTGGGGGGGCTGTTTGTGCCTCTGGGTACTGGGAATGCCAGGGGGGCTGTAAGGTGCCACAGACACTCAGTATTTATTGGGCTGGGGGGCTGTTTGTGCCTCTGGGTACTGAGAATGCCAGGGGGGCTGTAAGGTACCACAGACACTCAGTATTTATTGGGCTGGGGGGCTGTTTGTGCCTCTGGGTACTGGGAATGCCAGGGGGGCTGTAAGGTGCCATAGTCACTATTTATTGGGCTGGGGGGGGGGGCTGTTTGTGCTCTGGGTACTGGGAATGCCAGGGGGGCTGTAAGGTGCCACAGACAGTCACTATTTATTGGGCTGGGGGGCTTTGTGCCTCTGGGTACTGGGAATGCCAGGGGGCTGTAAGGTGCCACAGACAGTCACTATTTATTGGGCTGGTTGGGAATGCAAGGGCCTATTTTACCTCCCAGTCCAGACCTGGGGGGGGGGGGGGGGCAACTAGATTGCTTCTGTCCCACCCCTTATGTATACAATACTGCCAAATGCAGGTAGTAATGTATTCATGGGGACACTACAGTTCTCAACATTATACACAATCTATCACGCAGACCTTTAGCATATTATTTAGAGAGGCAGATTGTTGCCTTTTTTGGTACTTTGCACCCAGCTTTCCTGCATTTAGGGATTTTTCTTTACAGCTCCATCTGCTGGCCACTTTACAGAACTGACCCTTCTGTGCCTTATAATAAAGACAATTGTACTTGCTTGATTCATATTGGACCTTAATTACTGCTTGTTTTATTAGGTCTAGAATTATCAGTTGCTTCCATATGTGCATTTATATGGTGCAGTGGCACTTAACTCATTGCCCCCTCCCTCTGAGTAAAATATTTACATACTATAATGAGTGTGTAGTAGGATTTACCTTTTTTTTTTTTAACCAGATTGTCTTCTGTACAATAAATACAAATTAGTTACACTGAAAAATAAAAACAAAACTGGTAAAGCTTACTACTAGGAGTGCAGAAGTCTGTATGAAATAAAATACACGTACTTCATTACTGGCCTATATGGAGGGGATGTGTGCAAAGGCCTTTGCAGTGTATATGAGGAGACACAAGTGGCAAATAGTGGGGATGACATTTTGTGCTCTTCCAGATTATGTATTTAAAGGAACAGTAACATCTAAGAAAAGACAGACAACATAAAATATTGATGTCCTGCCTTGTTTGCTTCAGAAATATGTGAAATTCCCTCCCAGAATCAGTGGTACTGGCTGATACATTATATAGCTTCAAGAAGGGGTAGATATCTCTCAGTACAAGTGAGGGAATACAGGGGTATGGGGATAGCTCTCAGTACAAGTGAGGAAATACAGGGGTAGGGGAGATATCTCTCAGTACAAGTGAGGGAATACAGGGGTATGGGGATAGCTCTCAGTACAAGTGAGGAAATACAGGGGTAGGGGAGATAGCTCTCAGTACAAGTGAGGGAATACAGGGGTAGGGGAGATAGCTCTCAGTACAAGTGAGGGAATACAGGGGTATGGGGGATAGCTCTCAGTACAAGTGAGGGAATACAGGGGTAGGGGAGATAGCTCTCAGTACAAGTGAGGGAATACAGGGGTAGGGGAGATAGCCCTCAGTACAAGTGAGGGAATACAGGGGTAGGGGAGATAGCCCTCAGTACAAGTGAGGGAATACAGGGGTATGGGAGATAGCTCTCAGTACAAGTGAGGGAATACAGGGGTAGGGGAGATAGCTCTCAGTACAAGTGAGGGAATACAGGGGTATGGGAGATAGCTCTCAGTACAAGTGAGGGAATACAGGGGTATGGGAGATAGCTCTCAGTACAAGTGAGGGAATACAGGGGTATGGGAGATAGCTCTCAGTACAAGTGAGGGAATACAGGGGTAGGGAGATAGCTCTCAGTACAAGTGAGGGAATACAGGGGTATGGGAGATAGCTCTCAGTACAAGTGAGGGAATACAGGGGTAGGGGGGATAGCTCTCAGTACAAGTGAGGGAATACAGGGGTAGGGGAGATAGCTCTCAGTACAAGTGAGGGAATACAGGGGTATGGGAGATAGCTCTCAGTACAAGTGAGGGAATACAGGGGTAGGGGGGATAGCTCTCAGTACAAGTGAGGGAATACAGGGGTATGGGAGATAGCTCTCAGTACAAGTGAGGGAATACAGGGGTATGGGAGAGTTTGCTTTACAATAGCCAATTACCAGTGATCAAGACCGCTGGGCATGGAAAGAGTTAAAATCCCATCAGATCAGGCCGATACAGATCTGCCATTGAGGAATCATGTACAGCTTTTAGTAACACCACCACCAGACTCCATGTTTGTTCCAACTTTTTTTTATTTTACAAAGAGAGGGTGTGTTCATGCGATGCTGCCTGCGTTGGAAGCAATCCTGGGCCACAGATCTGCACACTCTTTCGCCACGGGGCCTGTGATAGCTGAGCCTAAAAGCAGAGAGAAAAAAAAAATTCTTTCAAGTTCTTGAAAACCCATGTTATTTAATTGCACCACCAAAGGTGCATCTTCCTTTTCAGCATTAGGACACAGCTTATTGTTATCTTTATACCAAATGAGCATTCAGCCTGTATTTTACAGTAACTGAAGTTCAGGTTGGGCCCCATATGCTGCATTGAGCAGTCAAACATGGAGGTGCTCAGCATCTGCCAATTGAGAAAAACACTTTCTTCTAGTTACATAGGGTTGAAAAAAGACCAGAGTCCATCAAGTTCAACCCTTCCAAGTTTCCCCATCACCCACAACCTATACTTACCTATCTATACACTCACATACATAAACTATAAATACAACCACTAATACTAACTGTAGATATTAGTATCACAATAGCCTTGGATATTCTGATTGATCAAGAACTCATCCAGGCAATCTCCATTCTAGGAGAATATTCTCTAAATACAGCCTTTAATTGCTTACAGGTTAGCATTTATTTACAATAAATTGTATTAGTAAATATCAGCAAGGCTCATACTGTCCTTGTATCAGCCAGGTAGAGTTATTGCCGTTACGGTCTATGAAAAACACATAAGACAAGCAATATGGCAGCTACCGCTAATGCAGCGATCCCCTATCAGTGAATGTAGCTCCCAATGCTGGTGCTTATTTTATAATTCCTGGCTTGGAGGCAAGCTTAAAACAGATGTACTGCCACATAGCCTGTGTGCTGCCAGGCCACATAGGGGCTACTAATAGCCAATCACAGCCCATATTTGGCACCCCAGGAACTTCTGCATGCTTGTGTTGCTCCCCAACTTCTGACATTTGAATGTGGCTCAGGGTAAACAAAAGGTTGGGGATCCCCTGCTCTAATGTATAAATTAAAGCAGATTTGGACCAGGAGATTTCCTATAAAAAAAATCAGTGACCAAGGTTTCCTGGAATGAATCCAACAGAATGAACCCCTTAAATAAAACATTTTTAATTTACATTCTTAGGCCAACAACAAGGGAGATTTTAACACCTGCCCATCAAGTTTCCTTGTTCAAAGACACCTGGGTATGAAACCCTCCAAATCACCCTCCATTGCCCACTATGAGATGTTTTAAAACTTGAAATGGCAGCTGTGTTTTCAGGGGAGAATTCTCACAAGCACAGGGGCAATGTGGGCAGCGGAAGGTGACATTTTGCCATTTTAACTTTCCACAGATCTGGGAATGTAGAGGAAAAAAAAAAACAGAAGGCAAAATGCCTGAAATCTCCCCTTATGGAAAAGTTTGTTTTTCTGGGATCTGCACATGTGCTGAGCTCCCATTTCTCAAGTTGGAAATTTCAATAAGCCTTTTAGTGCAGATGGTCAGCTCTTTGATCCATGCTGTGTGTTACAGTGTAAACATTGGTGCAGCGTAGATCAATAATGACCAGAACGTCAAACCCACGGCCTCTGAATGCAGGTGCCGTATATTCTGCTATCCGTGGTATTAACGGGGTTAATATTAATACCAATTTAGCAAGCAACATAGCTTTGGGTTTAGATTTTGTTCTCTACAGATGTGAATTTGTACAACCAACATCTGCCAGTGACCAGACATTCCTGCTAACATTTAGATGAATGGGAGACCCTATAGAGTATATACTCCACTGAAGGAGAGATAATGGGAAGACATCCACTTGTCACATCACTGATTGAAGCAGAACAGCACATGTAGCTGCCTCTTCACCCAAAAGCAATGTCTTTCTATCCTCTTCCACGACAACTCATCGTGCCACCGAGCAGACACTGCAAGTGCTTTAAGAAGAGGGACCATTTGAGAGCAGGGCGCCCCTTTAATACACTAGTTCAGCTGAGTATTCTCCTTCATGGTGATCAAACACAAAGTGGATTCAGGGTTCCATTTGGGGAGGCAAACAGACATTTCCAGCTGCAAAAATGTATGTGTTTGGGTAGAATCACCCCAGTTACCACTACATAACATCAGGACTATTATAATATCACTTCTGTATGCAGCGAAATCCTCTTACCTTTCATCTCCCCCTTGTTGTTTACTATCACCCCCGCATTGTCTTCAAAATACAAGAACACCCCGTCTTTTCTCCGGTACGACTTCCGCTGCCGTATTACCACTGCCGGATGCACTGCGGGAGAGAATACACAGTTACTGGGGGAATTGAAGTTGGTTTATAAAAGTAACACGGGGAGATTAGTTGCCCCACGGGAGGAAACTGAGGGACTAAGGGAAAAAAAGCAACATGTATGCCTTCCCACCGGTGATTACCTTTACTGTCGGTGGGAAGGCATTTCAGGTAACCAAGATTTATCTCCCCATGGGCTATCAGCCTAAAGAGACCACATCCCCCCCAATCCCCCACAGATAAACAGTGTCTCTGTAGTCTTCTGTATCTATTAAATTTAAAGGCAACTGCTCCCAGAGATGACTATTGCCCCCTGTATGCGCACTCCACCTACCCTTCTTCCTCAGCTCAGGTTTTCCTTTCTTTACTGTGGCCATCACCATGTCTCCAACACCAGCAGCCGGCAGTCTGTTCAGGCGACCCTTGATGCCTTTCACAGAGATTATGTACAAATTCTTTGCACCTAGGAGAAAGTCATTAGCAACATTAGGAAAGGCAGCAGCACATTTCCAGGAATGCAGGTGAGAGAGGGAGAGACAATTCCCTATAAAAATCCATAGAATTGTGTCATTATTATTAGAGTTGCAGTACCAAAATATTTCCGCCAGAAGTGCCCCAAAACCACACCCAGCCCAGTGGTACCAGCTTAGCAGAAGTGGACAGATATTAGAACAAAACTTCCTGTGGTCATGCTGGGCTAGGGGTGACGATCCTTCTACAGGCACATTAAATCAGTACTCCGGCCCATGCAAGGATTGCATTGCCTAAAGCCCAATGTGACTACAAAGGAGTCTTTGTACCCCATGGCTACACAGCAAGGTATTTACCTTGCTGTGTAGCCATGGGGGCAGCCAAAAGGCCCAGGTTACACAGCAGATTGCAGATGAGCTCTGTAGAATACCATTATATTGTATAGAGTTTATCTTCAATCTGCTATGTAACCTGTGCCATTCAGCCCTATTTTAACTGCCTCCATTGATACAAAGCAGCTTGTTTATATAAACTACAGTAACATTTCTGAAGCAAACAGATCAGGTTTTTTTTTGGATACTGTTCCATTAACTGTGCCTTAGTAAAGAGGCATTGCAGTTTGACAGCAGTCAGAATAGCGACACTGTACTGCCAGTAATATAACATATACATGGGCAGGGTATGGACATTTAGTAGTTTCACAATAACATCCTTAATAATGATTAGATTAACAGTGAAACCAACAAATAAAATAATTAGGAAATATTTGAGAGAAACACCGCAGCTACAACAGCTCAGTTTGTGTCACATCACTGATTGAAGCAGAACAGCACATGTAGCTGCCTCTTCACCCAAAAGCAATGTCTTTCTATCCTCTTCCACGACAACTCATCGTGCCACCGAGCAGACACTGCAAGTGCTTTAAGAAGAGGGACTTCCTGTTCCCCCTGTTATGTGCCAAGCTCTAGTTCAACATCAACTACTGCAAAAAATATAAACCAGCACTCCCAGGGTTTAAAAGTGAAAAAACAAATTGTATATACATACATACACCCCCCCCCCCAATGGTCAATTTTGCACAAGTACAGTAAACCACAACAACCATTTAGATTTCCTTTAAGTCTGTAATGTGCATTGGACAGTTCAAAGCAAATTGTTCATAATGCACTGGTGTAAAATTTCCAGTAGCAAATGAGCCCCTATGTCACCACTAAAACAAAAATTAGAGCATGAACCTTTAATTCGTATAGGGCTATACTTAAAGCCTTGTGGTGCACCCTAAGGACAAAGCTAAATTGTCCTGTGTGTTATGAGTGTAATGAATGAGTAGCAACAGTAGGGAAAATAAACTTTAGGAGCTTAAAATGTATATTATACTGGCATTTAGTCTGTACGCCAGGCTTATGTGCCAAGGGCACTTTCTCATCAGTGGGACGGAATAAGCCTATGGCCGCACCGGGGTACAGTGAGGGGGTGCTGAGTACAGCCCCAAGGCAACTTGCTAGTAAATAATGTGTTACTTAGTGGGACACTAGGATGTCCCTTAGGGGCAAATGACATTCTGCACCATGTTAAATCTCATGATAACAACCCTTACCTGTGTTGTCGGCACAGTTAATGACGGCTCCCACGGGGAGACCAAGGGAGATGCGAAACTTCGCACCAGACGAACCTCCACGTCCTACAGGCAAGAAAAAACAAAGAATGAATACAGTGAACGAGGCCCATGGTACACTTTACTGCACTGCTGCAAACTACATACAGGTGATACATGGAGCACATGTATGAGCAGACTATCCCCCAACGCACTGTGCCAGCCATCATGCCAAGCCACATCACTGCCAGCACTATGGGCACTGCCACTTACTCACTAGTCATAACTATAAAACATTTGGCCTATTATTTTAGCAGTTTAAAAGAACAGCGACACTAAAAAAATAAGTTTTAAAATAATTAATTACTGCTGCCCTGTGTTTGCGCCTTAAAAACACTACTAAGTTTTATATAAATACCTTGCCGTGTAGCCATGGGGGCAGCCAAAAAGCCCAGGTTACACTGCAGATTAGCTCTGTAGAACATCATTATACTGTATAGAGTTTATCCGCAATCTGCTATGAAACCTGTGCCATTCAGCCCTATTTTGACTGCCTCCACCGATACAAAGCAGCTTGTTTATATAAACTATAGTAGCATTTATAGTTTTTTGGATACTGTTCCATTAACTGTGCCTTAGTAAAGAGGCATTGCAGTTTGACAGCACTCAGTATAGCGACACTGTACTGCCAGTAATATAACATATACATGGGTAGGATATGGACATTTAGTAGTTTCACAACAATGTCCTTAATAATGATTAGATTAACAGTGAAACCAACCAACTAAAATAAGAAAAAATGAGGAAATATTTGAGAGAAACACAGCAGCTATAAAAGCTCAGTTTGTGTCACATCACTGATTGAAGCAGAACAGCACATGTAGCTGCCTCTTCACCCAAAAGCAATGTCTTTCTATCCTCTTCCACGACAACTCATCGTGCCACCGAGCAGACACTGCAAGTGCTTTAAGAAGAGGGGCTTCCTGTTACCCCTGTTATATATATATATATATATATATATGTGTGCCAAGTTCTAGTTCAACATCAACAATGTACTCCCAGGGTTTAAAAGTGAAAAAACAAATTGTAAGGCTAATGGGAAGGGGTATCTGTGGGAGTCCCATACACATGCAGATAAAGGCTGGGGGTAATGGGCCTTGGGCAGTAGAGACAGAGGTGGGTACAGGGACATACCAAGCACTCTCTCCTTATACTATATCCCCCCCCCAAATGTACAGTAATGGTACAGCCTGGCTGATTACATAGAAGAGGAAAGAAATGATTGCGACCTATAAATATATACATTCATAATATACTCTATATACTATTGCACTAATTAGAAAACTACAGAGAGAGGGGCTAAGCCCAGCGTACTCTAAACATGGCTTCCCGGGACGTCAGCTATAGCTTCCCGCTGTATATAAGACATCTCCACAGCCCTCTCTGCCTTTCAGCATCGGCCATACTGACAGCCGGGAAAAGAACAGGGATCAGCAAGCGCCCTCCGCAAGTTACAGGCACCGACAACGACAACAAGTCGGTAGATGACAACGGATTTAAGTCACAGGCCCGCAGCCCTCACCTCTCTTAGACATCTTGGTTACCGGAAAGAGAAAGAGGCGGGCGCAAAGGATGCTGGGATATAGCAGCAAGTCAGGCAAGGGAGGGAGAAGGGGGCGAGATCACGTGACATCGCCTGCGGATTGGAGGCGCCGGAACAGACGGATGACGGCATAGCCATGTGACCAAGATATACGAGGAAGGGCGGGGCCTAAAGTGGTGGAGACTGCGCCTGCGCCATTTGTGGGTTCGTTTACGCCATAACACGCCGTGACTGCCCAGGTAAAGGCGATTCCTGTGTGTCCGCAGGAGGTTTAAATGTACAATTGTTGTGGCGTACGGTGAAATGCCTGCATATAGCAACCTGGAAAGTAGGGTTTAAAGAGGTTAGGGCTGCGGAGCCCATGGGGTATAAAGGTAGCTTTGAAGCGTTGTAACCAGGGCAGCCGTAAAGTGCGGACACTCAGGGGCCTTTGGCAGATGAGCCATTATAGGAGGTTTCTAGGCTTAGGGAATTTTGTTACCTATATTTTTGGAGGGTTGGGCAATGTTATTATACTTAGTATAGTAATATTCCCCCAACCCTCTAAAAATATGGATAACAAAATTCCAAATATATTCCAAGTATATTATACTAACAAAAAGTCTCTATAATATACTGCCTGGGAACACAAGCTAGGTAGGCCATACAGGCTGCAGGCTGATATCAGCACCCCATTATTCCTGATGGAACATAAACAGTGTGACTGCTGGGGGAAGCGCTGCTTCTATTAAAGGGGGGCTATCATGAAAATGACATTTCATCTAAAAATTGTGTACTGTTTCTGAAATAATAAGTAAAAAGCTACTCTTTCCTATCCCTCTCTCAGCATGTCTTTCTTCATGTGGGAGTTAGATTATGAGTGACAGGTCTAATACTAACTTTATACTTTCCTAAGGGAAAACATTGCACCCCTTATTACTCTCACACTCCTGCCCCGAGTCTTGCTACCTAGTCCCTTATACTTGAGCATGATCAGTATATGAAACTATGGAATTTGGCACATTGGCCACACAAGCGTAAAGTCTGCATAAGGGTGAAGACACACAGAGCTACTTGTCACGGCTACTAAATAATAGACAATACTGAAAATTGCCTCTGCTAAAACACACATAGAGACAATTATCAGTAAATGATCAGCATTGTCTGTTTTAGTAGCCGTGACAAGTAGCTGCTACTAGTAGCTCTGTGTGTCTTCACTCTAAGGGATGCCTGGGAACTACATAAGATGGTGGTGCTGCGCCCTGGGCTGGCGTATTACTCTTCAGAAATGAGTACTGGCCTGGGGAAAAACCTTAGCTATATATATATATATATAAACAAGTAATGAGCCGCACTCACAGGTCTTAGTGTCAAATAAAGAAAAAAATTATTGTGGCAAAAAGCTAACGTTTCGGCTGCTTCCACAGCCTTTGTCAAAGTGCCAAACACAAAACATAGAACTCCTGATAAACCAAATGTGGCGCCAAATGTGTTTGGCACTATGTTTTGGTTTATCAGGGGTTCTATGTTTTGTGTTTGGCACTTTGACAAAGGCTGTGGAAGCAGCCGAAACGTTAGCTTTTTGCTACAATATTTTTTTCTTTATTTGACACTAAGACCTGTGAGTGCGGCTCATTACTTGTTTATGGATTTTGGTTCGGTTCCTGCACCCAGGCACCCTTTTGCTTTATTTACGTGAGTGCCTGTTGCCCTACATGCTTCTATATATATATATATATATATATATATATATATATATATATATATATATAAACCCCTGTGAGTGGCGCTGCAGTGAAACCCTTACGAGCCCATTCATTAAAGCACGATTGACCACAAATGAGAAAAATTAGTATTTTTTTTAATTGTTAGAACTTTTTGTATTGACCATGATAATATTGTTAAAATAGTACAACTTTTTTGTGGTTTTCGTTAAAAAGTCGTATTTTTCGCAAAGACTACGACCATTTCGGAATTCATTCAAGCTTTGGTATCGTGACTATCTTTTGGCCAGGTTGGAGCTGTAGTGCCATTGAGTCCTATGGGAGGCTTCCAAAATCATGCATTGAAGTTTCAATGCCAAAAAAGGTTTTTGCGTTCGGATGCAAAAATTAAGTGACTTTCGGATCGCAACCACAATATTTTCGTACGACCGTGAAAAGAATTTTCTCTCATCAGAAATTATCGTAGCGAAAATTTGTGCTTTTCCCTATGTAAAGGGAGTCCTTTGGTGACCTCTGGTGGATAAAACATGGATGACAGTCAAATGTAAAAAGACTTAAAACACAAGCAGCATAAAAGTTCATGGAGGAGCCAAATAAGGGCTGTGATTGGCTATTAGGGGCCTCTATGCACACTAGCAGCTTACAGGGGGCTTTATTTGGTAGGAAATCTTGTTTTTATTCAACCAAAACTTGCCCCCAAGTCAGGAATTCAAAAATAACTCCCTGGTTTGGGGGCACTGAGAGCAACATCCAAGGGGTTGGTGAGCAACATGTTGCCCCTGAGCTACTGGTTGGGGATCACTGTGTTAGGGAATGGGCAAGCCTGGGCTGGCAATTTGGAACCTGGCAAATGTCAGAGGGGCTGCTGTAAGCTACCAAAGACCTGTGCTTTATTATGGGTCTGGGGGGGGGGTGTTTGGACCTGTTTGTATTTAAAATGCCAGGGCTAATTTTGAATCTTCGTCGTAACATGGTTATGGGTTTCCATGTGCCTTACAGTGAAGACACACAGAGCTACTAGTAGCAGCTACTTGTTGTGGCTACTAAAATAGACAATGCTGATCATTTACTGATAATTGTCTACGTGTTTTAGCAGAGGCAATTCTCAGTATTGTCTATGGCAGGGGATTTTCTGAAAATTTAGTAGCTGCGAAAAAGTAGCTCCGTGTGTCTTCACCCTTAAGGTGCTTTATTCTATAAATTGTGAGTTGCCAATTGAAAATGTTGGTATGTTCTCTCTGTGTCTGTGTGGGTTTCCTCCAGGCATTCTGGTTCCTCCCACACTCCAAAAACATTCAGGCAGGTTAATTAGTTCCTGACTAAATTGCCTATAGCGTGTCTGAATGAGATAGAGACCTTAGATCGTAAGCTCCTATGGGGCAAAGACTGATGTGAATGATGAATAATCTCTGTAAAGCGCTGCGGAAATGTGTTAGCGCTATATAAATAACAGGAAATAAATAAATGTTATGTACAGTTGGAAGTTCAGCAAAATTCTGTGAATAAAAGAGAGTTCTGTGTGAAACTACTCTGGTGTCTTTTACTTTGAAAAAAAAGTATTACCAACAGATGATAGATGGATAGATAGACAGACAGATGGCAGGCTAAACAAGTGGTTTAAGTATTGGATAATATAATTTACATGCATCTACTCAGGAATATACAAGGTCTCCACAAATTTTACATTATTTATGTATTTGCAAAGTGACACCTTGTGCTAAGCACATATGTGTAATTGCTTTGTTAATAAATAATGGTTCTACACGTACTGGGTTAATGTATATGCACCAGGAACATGTATGGACTAATATAAAGAATTATGACATCATTTTGAAGCCATCTTTAATCTTTACACACTTAGGATAGTAATACAGTTATATTACCCTCCACTTTAACATTATCCTTGTTAAAAGTCCAAGTAGCACTAATGCTGAACTTCAGGAAATATTTTGAAATAAATAGTTCTTCACATTTATGTAATGGGGTGCTAGTCCTGCACTGAAGTATATATATTTATAGAGTTATAGAATAGATTTAAATGAAAAGGTCATGGACTGGGAGTCAGAATAAGCCCTGACATTTCAAGTACACAGAGGCCCAAATGGCTGTGAGTAAAACATAATGATCAGCATTGTCTATTTTAGTAGCCGTGACAAGTAGCAGACACTCAGAGCTACTAGTAGCAGCTACTTGTCATAGCTAGTAACAGCCAGAAAATCCCCTGCCATAGACAATACTGAGAACTGCCTCTGCTAAAACACATGTAGAGACAATTATCAGTAAATGATCAGCATTGTCTATTTTAGACACACAGAGCTACTAGTAGCAGCTACTTGTCACGGCTACTGAAATAGACAATGCTGGTCATTTACTGATAATTGTCTCTACGTGTGTTTAGCAGAGGCAATTCTCAGTATTGTCTATGGCAGGGGATTTTCTGGCTGTTAGTAGCCGTGACAAGTAGCTGCTACTAAGTAGCTCCATGTGTCTTCACCCTTAGGCTTATATAGGAGGACAGAAAGGCAGTGTTTGTGCATCCCAGCTAGGTGGGTTCCTTTGCAGGGGGTATGTTCAATCAAACAAAGTGTAGGGATCATTATTAGATTGCAGTGGGGTAAAGTCCGCAAAGACCAGAGAAGCATGGATTATGGATATAAATCCATAATTATGGCAGATTTTTCTCAGGCATCCCTGGCTTTCCTGCAATACTCCGTCTGTTCAAGTGGTGTTTATACCCCCAGTGTCTCCAGCAACTCCTAGACTCACCTTGTAGAATATCATCAGCAATGACATTAATATTAAAGATAAGTGGAAATTAATTTATAGGCAGGAGTTCTGGGCACCTTTGTTACACGGATCAGGAACGAAACCTTGCTGTTCAGATGCACACTGGGACTTGTTAACCTTGTTATAATCTGCCATCTGGCCCTTTAATGTAGCAATAAATCCGGATTTTTCTTTATAATACTGGAGAAAGGAATTCGCTTAATCCCGATTCCCTCTTTGTCGGACTACATCCATCAGGCCCGGACTGGCAATCTGTGGGT
The DNA here is from genome assembly GCF_000004195.4 of Xenopus tropicalis. Lineage (NCBI taxonomy): Eukaryota > Metazoa > Chordata > Amphibia > Anura > Pipidae > Xenopus > Xenopus tropicalis. Next base: position 10,657,104 of record NC_030686.2, on the reverse strand, counting down.
TCTGGCAAATGCCAGAGGGGCTGCTGTAAGATGCCATAGACAGTCACTATTTATTGGGCTGGGGGGGGGCTGTTTGTGCCTCTGGGTACTGGGAATGCCAGGGGGGCTGTAAGGTGCCACAGACAGTCACTATTTATTGGGCTGGGGGGCTGTTTGTGCCTCTGGGTACTGGGAATGCCAGGGGGCTGTAAGGTGCCATAGACAGTCACTATTTATTGGGCTGGGGGGTGGTTGTTTGTGCCTCTGGGTACTGGGAATGCCAGGGGGGCTGTAAGATGCCACAGACAGTCACTATTTATTGGGCTGGGGGGCTGTTTGTGCCTCTGGGTACTGGGAATGCCAGGGGGGCTGCTGTAAGGTGCCATAGGCAGTCACTATTTATTGGGCTGGGGGCTGTTTGTGCCTCTGGGTACTGGGAATGCCAGGGGGGCTGCTGTAAGGTGCCATAGGCAGTCACTATTTATTGGGCTGGGGGGGGGCTGTTTGTGCCTCTGGGTACTGGGAATGCCAGGGGGGCTGTAAGGTGCCACAGACAGTCACTATTTATTGGGCTGAGGGGGCTGTTTGGGCCTCTGGGTACTGAAAATCAGGCCCGGACTGGCAATCTGTGGGTTCAGGCAAATGCCAGAGGGGCTGCTGTAAGATGCCACAGACAGTCACTATTTATTGGGCTGGGGGGCTGTTTGTGCCTCTGGGTACTGGGAATGCCAGGGGGGCTGTAAGATGCCATAGACATCACTATTTATTGGGCTGGGGGGGCTGTTTGTGCCTCTGGGTACTGGGAATGCCAGGGGGGCTGTAAGGTGCCACAGACAGTCACTATTTATTGGGCTGGGGGGGCTGTTTGTGCCTCTGGGTACTAGGAATGCCAGGGCCTATTTTAAAGCTCAGTCCAGACCTGATTACTATGAGGTTCGACTTTCTTTCTTATCAGCCACATATAAAGCCACAGGAATATTATCTAGGCTTGGAATTTAGACAGCAAAAAGTATCGGACATGACTTGAGTATTCCCACTAATCATTGTGCTGGACTAGTGACGCTCAAAAGAACAAAATAGCTTGGGCTGAACTTTAGAGGATGATTGCAGCCCCCAGCAGTATGAGGTTCTAAGAGTGCTCACAAACCAAATATCCAAACAGCACTCGCATAGCGATTTCCCCAGTAGCAATCTATGAACAGATATTAATCAATGTCTTGCAGCTACCCCGGGCTGGTGTAGTTTGCTTCTAACAGGAACACAAGCCTGGGGTATAAGGTAAGGGATTACAATCATTGGGGGGTGTCTAATATTTTGATCATATTGATAGGGACAATTTTAGGGCAGGTCTGATTTCCCTAGGCCTCCAGGTCTTCAGTATATAAATATATATATTTTTTTCCCGTATATATGTATTTTTGTAAGCATTTAAATCTACAGTTTTCCGATTGCTTCACATATTCCAGTGTTGCTGAAAAGGAACCAGCGACAAATATAGCAGAGATTCCAGCCAAGAAACGGAAAGTCTGAGCTTAAGACAGGAACAATATAGACGTAAGCTCTATAGTATCCAGGAAAGCAAATAGCATTGAACAGAATATTGTCAGAGAGCCAGGAAAACTGGGGAACCATTAGCTTCTCTGCATTATGGAACCGGCTGTAAGGAGTGGGACTGTGCCAGTATATTAATGGAATGCTTCAGCATCACTATAAATGCATTACTGCCATTATTCTAGCAGGAGAAGTAAAGCTTAACTGAAAAAGTAGGGCAGAATGTTGTACATTATGTTGTAGTCGTCTGTACCAGCCCAAGGCACCCACAGCCCTTTAGCAGGGAAGATCTGTGCCCCCAAAGATGCCCCAGTAGCCCCCCATCTTCTTTTCTGCTGATTCCCTGCCCATACTCTGTGCTGCTGTCACTTACCTGACCTTAGGGGCCCACTTACTATATACTGTATATATAGGATATAAATGTCTGATTAGTAATTAATTCAGATTCTCATTACATGGCAGCATCATAATTTGATAGATCAGCCCTGTAGCATCAGCTTGTATGTCGAACCTAATTTTCTGCTTCATAATTTGGAACGACCCCTAAGATTAAATCTTACCAGATGCCCAGAGTGCACTGAGCATGTGCAGTGTCACTGACAGTCCTAATAGAATCCAAGATGGGGAGCAGCAGTGGGAGAGGCCCAAGGGTTTATTTTTAACAGAGAAAACCAGCACTAGTATTACATGTTTCTGTTAAAAAAACCAGGTACATGTAGGGTTGCCACCTTTTCTGAGAAAAAATACCAGCCTTCCTATATTTTTATCTTTTTTTCCCTATTATTAACATTGGGATCAAGCATCATTTTTACCGGCCAGGCGGCAACCCTAGGTACACGTCGGACTCGGGGTGCAGGCTGCCGACCCTGGATTCCCTGCACCCCCAAGGGGCCCCCTGCTGCAGCCCCCCATAACCCCAGTAAAGGCCTTTAATACCTTAAAGGCAAAGTAAACCTTTAAAATAAGCTCTTTTAAGCCCTTTTGCAATTTACATTCATTATTTTTTTTAAGATTCCAAGATATTAAAGAATATAAGTACAGTTAATATGAATTAATTTTGTTACAACAGCGCCACCTGCTGGTCAGTTTCTGCCCGTGATCCAGTCAAGGAAGAAAGAAGAGGGCTGGGCTGATGTCCCTCTTGTTAGAAAAAAGCATTAGAAACCTCATGTAACTTATCTCACATGTTTCCTAACCAGAAAAACATCAGTCCGGCCCTCTTTCTTTCTCCTGACAATTTCCTCGACTGGATCACGGTTGGAAACTGACCAGAAGGTGGCGCTGCTGTGACAAAATTCATTTATAATGAATTAGAAACCTCATGTAACTTATCTCACATGTTTCCTAACCAGAAAAACATCAGTCCGGCCCTCTTTCTTTCTCCTGACAATTTCCTCGACTGGATCACGGTTGGAAACTGACCAGAAGGTGGCGCTGCTGTGACAAAATTCATTTATAATGAATTAGAAACCTCATGTAACTTATCTCACATGTTTCCTAACCAGAAAAACATCAGTCCGGCCCTCTTTCTTTCTCCTGACAATTTCCTCGACTGGATCACGGTTGGAAACTGACCAGAAGGTGGCGCTGCTGTGACAAAATTCATTTATAATGAATTAGAAACCTCATGTAACTTATCTCACATGTTTCCTAACCAGAAAAACATCAGTCCGGCCCTCTTTCTTTCTCCTGACAATTTCCTCGACTGGATCACGGTTGGAAACTGACCAGAAGGTGGCGCTGCTGTGACAAAATTCATTTATAATGAATTAGAAACCTCATGTAACTTATCTCACATGTTTCCTAACCAGAAAAACATCAGTCCGGCCCTCTTTCTTTCTCCTGACAATTTCCTCGACTGGATCACGGTTGGAAACTGACCAGAAGGTGGCACTGCTGTGACAAAATTCATTTATAATGACAGTACATATTTTCCTCAATATTGTTATCTTAAAAAACATATATAATGTAAATTGCAGGTTTACTTATCCTTAAATGTAAAGACAGTTTCAGCTGTTCTTTCCCTTTGAACTAGATAAGTAACATCATCTCGTGCCTGAAGTGCTAACACCTAAGCCTTTATTCTTGTGATTTCTTGCAGGCTTTGCTGCGGTGGTTTATATGTGGTATCTGCAGAAAGGAAGGCACCAACTGACAGCAGAGCGAGACTGGCTAGGAACAAAGCGGATATGTACACTGACCCTTACAGAGAGCCCCGGCGCACCCCCATCCCATGCAGAATGGACTTTTCCTGAGTCAGAATTCCACTTCTCTGCAACTGCAACCATTGTTTCTCTGCAGCCCTTATATAACAGGAATTCCTTGTGTGAGTATTATACTGTGCATGATAGTTATAAATCAAAGCAAAGACTAACCCTCCAATTATATGGTCGGCACACTTATATACTGTCAGTATTTCAGCCTTTCATTTGGCTAATATTGTGTTGTTTCCTGACAGGAAATAATGCAGCTCTAACTGTAACAGGAAGTAGTGCGGAAGCAAAAGGCAGAACTCTGCCCATTCATTGGCTGATGGGGCCTAACATGTATGTGTGCCTTGGTTTGTTTGTGTGCACTGTGAATCCTATGATCCCAGGGGGCGGCCCTAAAGGTGGCCAAACACGGGCCGATTGTAGCTGCTGATATTGATCCCTTAGACAGATTCGGCAGCTTATCGGCCCGTGTAGGGGCAGGAACCAGGGGCCTGCCCGACCGATATCTGGCCTGAAATTTGGCAGATATCGATCAGGCAGGTTAAAAGATTTAGTCAGATCAGGGACCGCATCGGCTCGTTGATGCGGTCCCCGAACCGACTGCGCCCATTGCTCCCGTTATAATTCGATTGTTTGGCCCCAGGGCCAAACGATCGAATTAGCCTACATTTTCCCAATATCACCCACCTGTAGGTGGGGGATATCAGGAGAAGATCTGCTCGCTTGGCGACCTCACCAAGCGAGCGGATCTTAACTTGTATGGCTACCTTTAGTAATTAAAATGGCAGTTTCCTATTTAGGATTACCCAATGGCACATACTACTAAAAAAGGATATTTTTATGAAAATGCTTTATTTAGATGAAGCAGGGTTTAACTTTTTTATGCTGTATATTTTTATAGCGACCTACATTGTTTGGGGTTATAGTTTTCCTTTAACAGAGATTAAAGATGTCCTTAATGTACTCAGGTGCTGGGGTAGAGGGTGGTAGGAGTGGGGGGCTCAGGAACAGTTGGTATTGAGAGGTAGGGGTCCTATTATTATTAACATTAATATTAACATGTATTTATAAAGCACCATATTCCACAGTGCTGTACAATAAGTGGGTTTCATGCATTGGACATACAGCGTTAAGGTGGCCATACACGTAACGATCCGCTCGCCTGGCGAGGTCACCAAGCGATTGGATCTTCTCCCAATATCCCCACCTACGGGTGGGTGATACCAGTGGAAATTTAGGCTAATTCGGTCATTTGGCCCTGGGGCCAAACGATCAAATTATAACGACTGTTAAGGGCGCAGTCGGTTCGGGGACCCCATCAACGAGCCGATGCGGTCCCCGATCCGACTACATTTTTTTAACCTGCCCGATCGACATCTGCCCGATTTCAGGCCAGATATCGGTCAGGCAGGCCAGTCGTTGCTGCCCCTACAAGGGCCCATAAGCTGCCGAATCGGTCCAAGGGATCGGCCCGTGTATGGCCGCCTTTACTCAAAAAGCAGCCAATAACCGATACAAGTGTTTAAAACTCTTTTTTTGGGGGGTCATGTGTTTGATATGACCCGCTTGCCAGCTATGGAAAATTCTCTGGGCAGAAGGGAGATTGAGTGAGTGAATGGTGAAAATAGGCCAATTTGAGGGGGAATGACCAGAAGAATTCTTAGGCCAGAACCACCAGTTTTGACCCAATGAGACTGATTAGTAATTGCTCCAAAGGGCCTCAGTACAGGGATAGAGAATGGGAGGATGTAGGGAGCAGTCAGAGAAAAAAGAAGCATACAAGACTGAGAATGATGAGAGAAATAATGGCAAGGAGAAAGGGATTGATACATGGAGTAAAGAGAATGAATTAGGAGTTATTTGGCATCATAGGTTACCCAGACACCCCTGCCCTTATGCTCACTATACTCATTTGCTGTAGTGCTGCAAAAGAGAGAGCAGGCCTGGATTTATCAGGTAGCTGATCAGTATCATAGCTTGAATATTGCTGGCCTGTGTCACTGAGCCTTACAGGAAGGATATACAGCTTGTTACACAACTAACATGAACAGCAATATCTGCCAGGAGAAAAAGACGACTAAAACGATTTTCACAACACTACACACACGTTACATACAGACTCGACCAGAAATTTGGCATCTGTGCCCAACATAAAACTGCATTACATGTAATTCACATCATATCATAGAGAAAAGATAATTATAACATATAGTCAGGATACTAATGGGGGTATGTAATAAACAGCTTTAAGTTTGCCCAGGAGCGGTAACCCATAGCAACCACTCAGCAGGTAGAATTTGATGGTCACTTGTTTAAAAGCAAACATCTTATTGGTTGCTATTGGTTACTGCAACTTGGCAAACTTAGTGCCTTTTATTACATATGGGGTTAAGACATATGCATATTTTATTGAGACCACTTCCAGCTCTCAGTACTGGGGGTCATTTATAAACACTGGGCAAAAATGCCTGTGGGCAGTAAAGGCGGCCATACAAGGGTCGATTTCAGCTGCCGATATTGGCCCTTTAGATTGATTCGGCAGCTTATCTGCCTGTGTATGGGCACCACCAACGGGCCTCCCTAACCGACATCTGGCCTGAAATCGACCAGATCTTGATCGGATCGAGGACTGCATTGGCTTTTTGATACGGTCCCCGATCCGACAACGCCTATGCCCGCCGTTTTAATTCGATCATGTGGCCCTAGGGCTAAAAGATCAAATTAGCCCGTAGGTGGGCATGTCACAAGAAGATCTGCTCGCTTGGCAACCTCGCCAAATGACCACATCTTACAGTGTATGGCCACCTTTACCAATGGCAACCAAACTCAAGGTTCAGTGTCAATTCTGGGATATTCACTGTTTGGCCAAATCTCTCACGTGGCTATACAAGTGGAGGCCCTGGGGCCAGATCAGGAATTTATTAGGACAACAGCATGTCTGGACTGGAAGTCAAAATATGCTCGGACAGCCCCCATCAGCCCAATAAATAGTGACTGTCTATGGCATCTTACAGCCAGGGACGGACTGGGCCGCTGGGACACGGGGAAAAATCCCGGTGGGCCCCGACGGCCCAGACCCAGGGGAGGATGCCGGGCGGGGGCCCCGGCGGGGGGGGGGGGGGGGGGGGCGCGGCCGGCGGGGAGTGAGTATGCGACAGCAACAGGGCGCATCATATTTATACCATGCATATACATGGAGGCTTTAGTGGATTTTATCCATAGATGTTGCCCGTAAGCGCAAGATTTACCAAAAGGAAAGCAAATTTACTGCCCTGCCTAATTTTTCACACTCGTTTTGGGAGCAGTTGTAGATTCCTTGCGCAATTTACATGTTTCGTGGAGGTGGAATATTTGGAACCAGGCGAGTGACATTTGTATTCTGATAGCGAGACAAAGCTTCTGTCAAAACAAATGCCTTGTGGTTTTTTTTAGCCTGGGTTGTATTTTTCTTCCAACAGATTGTTGAATGTATTTCAAGCCTTCAGTGCAACACAATACTGTATGTCTGTAAAGGTCTATGGCGACAAGCCTTAGCAACAGCTCCCACCTTGCCTGCAACAAGCAACTAGTGACAAATACGCAATATTTATAGGCACCAGGGAAGTATATTTGCATTTGCTTAATATTTGCTCTTTTCTTTGCATTCTGCAGTACATCTACCGTACGGGTATGTACCCCGGCTGCTTATTAGCGTGCCAGGGAAAGGAAGATGTCTGTTTATTTAGATTGGGTACAGGTATGGGATCTGTTGGGTTCTGCCAAATGCCAGGGGGGCTGTAAGGTGCCATAGACAGTCACTATTTATTGGGCTGCTGGGGGGCTATTTGTGCCTCTGGGTACTGGGAATGCCAGGGGGGCTGTAAGGTGCCACAGACAGTCACTATTTATTGGGCTGGGGGGGCTGTTTGTGCCTCTGGGTACTGGGAATGCCAGGGGGGCTGTAAGGTGCCACAGACAGTCACTATTTATTAGGCTGGGGGGCTATTTGTGCCTCTGGGTACTGGGAATGCCAGGGGGGCTGTAAGGTGCCACAGACAGTCACTATTTATTGGGCTGGGGGGGCTGTTTGTGCCTCTGGGTACTGGGAATGCCAGGGGGGCTGTAAGGTGCCACAGACAGTCACTATTTATTGGGCTGGGGGGGGCTGTTTGTGCCTCTGGGTACTGGGAATGCCAGGGGGGCTGTAAGGTGCCACAGACAGTCACTATTTATTGGGCTGGGGGGGCTGTTTGTGCCTCTGGGTACTGGGAATGCCAGGGGGGCTGTAAGGTGCCACAGACAGTCACTATTTATTGGGCTGGGGGGGGCTGTTTGTGCCTCTGGGTACTGGGAATGCCAGGGGGGCTGTAAGGTGCCACAGACAGTCACTATTTATTGGGCTGGGGGGGCTGTTTGTGCCTCTGGGTACTGGGAATGCCAGGGGGCTGTAAGGTGCCACAGACAGTCACTATTTATTGGGCTGGGGGGGGACTGTTTGTGCCTCTGGGTACTGGGAATGCCAGGGGGGCTGTAAGGTGCCACAGACAGTCACTATTTATTGGGCTGGGGGGCTGTTTGTGCCTCTGGGTACTTGAAATGCCAGGGTCTATATTAAATCCCAGTCCCTACCTACCTGGTATCCATACTTATAGTGAGGGATTCCCCATTGTGACCACTTGTTCCTCTCATTGTAGGGCAAGATTATATGACCAGTCAGTAAAACCTTGTGGTATGGATAGCTAAACCAGGAAGGAGAGGTGGCAAAAAATATGTCAAGTGGATTAAGCCAATGCCTCACCTAGCACATCTGAAAGGGGTCAGATTAAAACTTCAAGTGTATGGATCTATCAAGTCTGGACTGGGATACAAAATAGGCCCTGACATTCCCAGTACCCAGAGGCACAAACAGCCCCCCCAGCCCAATAAATAGTGACTGTCTGTGGCACCTTACAGCCCCCCTGGCATTCCCAGTACCCAGAGGCACAAACAGCCCCCCCAGCCCAATAAATAGTGACTGTCTGTGGCACCTTACAGCCCCCCTGGCATTTCCAGTACCCAGAGGCACAAACAGCCCCCCCAGCCCAATAAATAGTGACTGTCTGTGGCACCTTACAGCCCCCCTGGCATTCCCAGTACCCAGAGGCACAAACAGCCCCCCAGCCCAATAAATAGTGACTGTCTGTGGCACCTTACAGCCCCCCTGGCATTTCCAGTACCCAGAGGCACAAACAGCCCCCCCAGCCCAATAAATAGTGACTGTCTGTGGCACCTTACAGCCCCCCTGGCATTCCCAGTACCCAGAGGCACAAACAGCCCCCCCAGCCCAATAAATAGTGACTGTCTGTGGCACCTTACAGCCCCCCTGGCATTCCCAGTACCCAGAGGCACAAACAGCCCCCCCAGCCCAATAAATAGTGACTGTCTGTGGCACCTTACAGCCCCCCTGGCATTCCCAGTACCCAGAGGCACAAACAGCCCCCCAGCCCAATAAATAGTGAGTGCCTATGGCACCTTACAGCCCCCCTGGCATTTGCCAGAACCCACAGATTGCCAGTCTGGGCCTGGCTCTGACTTCCATCAGTTTTAGGATTACAACAGCGAGCATCCTGTGGGTCAATGCTGGGAGTTGCAGAACTGTATATATCTGTACAGCTACGGATTTAGATCCCTGCCCTAGAGAATAACCTGCAGAATTCTTCAAAATCAAGCCGGCTAAATTGTCTGTATTCTTCTGAAATTGCTTTGTGGTTCATTCTTCTGCGCGGTGCTTCTGTTATCCGTTTACAGTGAAGCGAGACACTGCTCAGCAAGCATAACCTGCACTTGAAGAGACAGTGATGTGCAAATTGAGGCAGGCATGCCTGTCAGGTTTTGTCTCCTTTCTCTTATGTGACAGACAGCCTTAGCCGTCTCCATACAGAATTACTGTGGTGTGAACACTGGCTTCTCTTTCTGTCTCACTGGGGAAGGAGGACAACGGCTGCATGTACAAACAATTGGGCACAACAGTCAAACAAAGACATCAATAAACCCAGTTATAACGCCCACGCAGTTGGGCAAGCTGGAAACCACCATAACCCTCTTGGTTATCATCTCTCAGAGCAAGTACTAACATTATATGAACAGGGTCAGACTGGTCCGGTGGGGCACTGGGAAAAAACCTGGTGGGCCCTGTGGCCCCAACAGACCCAGGCCAGCTCCCTCCACTAACTGCAGGCGCTCGTGCCCCCCATCCCGGCCACAAGTGCTTTACCGAGGGGGCAAGATGGCAGTCTCTTTGGGCCCCAAACACCTCAGTCCGACCCTGTAAATGAATGTAAAGGTATGGGATCTATTCTAAAGGTCCCCATACACGGGCCAATTCTTGCTGCCGATATCGGTCCCTTAAACCTTTTCGGCAGCTAATCGGCCTGTGTATGGGCACTACCGACAGGCCTGCCCGATCGAGATCTGGCTGATTTCAGGCCAGATATCGGTCTGGCAGGCCCGTCGGTAGTGCCCATACACTGGCCGATATCGGCAGCTAGAATCGGCCCGTGTATGGGGACCTTTAGAATAGATCCCATACCTCTACATTCATATACAGGGTCGGACTGAGGTGTTCGGTCTCTGATCCGACTAGACTTTTCCTATACCCGTCGTTGTAATTCGATTGTTTGGCCCCTGGCCCACCGGTAGGTGGGGATATCGCCAAGCGAGCAGATCGGCCCCTGTATGAGGACCTTAACTCAAGTTTTCCAGATAAAGTGTCTCTTGGTAATTTGCAGCACCATATATATAAGCCACATAATATCCTTAAAAGGAGCCAAAAGGTTAGCTTTCCCATGAACATACACTTATGACCACTTAGTGAACATCAACAATACGGGGGCTCATTTATAAACACTGGGCAAATTTGCACCTGGGCAGTAACCCATAGCCACCAATCAGTGATTAGCTTTTTAAGTCTAGATGCAAGTTGAACGATGAAAATAAATGTGATTGGTTGCCATGGGTTACTGCCCAGGTGCAAATTTGCCCAGTGTTTATAAATGATGCCAATTCAGTCAAATAATGTTTTCAAAGGACAAGGAAATCTTTACTCACTATGATCGAACCCTATCCCACCCTTAAGGAACCCCCTCCCACACAAGCCCACATACCATTGCTATTTTCCTTGAGTGAAACCCACCAGTGATTTTTTTTGGTTCAAAACTTTTTCCTTGGCAGGACTCCACCCATTTGCATCCAGGCAATGCAGTAACCCCGCCCCTAATTTCATTGGCCCGCTCCTTTGCTCGATTTGAGCCACAGGTAAAGGTGGTGACCCTAGGTGTCCTTCAGGAGATATTTCTGTTTGCTACTTTACTATACACGTGCAAGCTGAAGTCTGCGCTAGGAATGTCTGGGAAGTAAGATGACAGCGCAGCGATGTGATACTTTTTCCCCCTCATACCAGGGCAATTTTTTTAAATTTAAAAAATGTAGTAACTGAATTTGCTGGGGAGAGCCTATCGTATTGGGTAAAGCTAGCAATTGTTACCTCATTGGTCATCTGGGCCCAGCCAATAAGTAGAATGGGGTCACACAAAAAAATCCCTGTGCATTCACTGCAACACCCATGACCCACCCCAAACATGCCCCCATGATACCCTAATCTCACTGATGATATTCTCAACCCCCACATTAATAGTACTGGGAGGCGATAAGTAGTGCTCGGATGTCACTCACGGTTCTCTGCAATCACTTCATGCCATTACTGGCCCTTGCGTGTAGCCATTTTTTTCTGCTTCATCTTCTTGTTGGTGACTCTCCATAATAAATATACCCCTTTAAATTCTACCATGTGTGTTTTCTTTCAGTTCCATTGCTAACAGGAAGCATCATTGTCCTATCTCCTAAATATTTGCATGAAAGATAAGTTTGCATTTGGCCAATGACCAAGCCCATAACATGAACTGGTGATGGTAGTGAGGCACGTAGGAGCCACACTGGGAAATCACTAAAGGTGGCCATGCACGGACAGATTCAGCTGCCAATTAAACCCGCAAGGGGCCTAAGTGACCGACACCTGGCCTAAAATTGGGCAGATCTCAATCGGCAGGTTTGATTTTCCATCTCATCGGGGACCACTTTGGTTCGTTGATGCAGTCCTCGGTCCAACAGTGCCTATGCCCAACGTTTTATTCCGATCATTTGGCCCTAGGGTCAAAAAATCAAATTAGCCTTAGGGGGGCACATTGGGAGAAGATCCGCTCGTTTGGTGACCTCGTCAAACAAGCAGATCTAAGTGTGCATGGCCACTTTAAGGCTGCAGCTAGAAAGTGAGGGAAAGTGTATGGCAAGGAGCCCACCAATGAAGATCTCAAGGCAAAGTGTAAAAAGTGCACAGAGACAGGATATAACTGGTGCCCCAGCACTACTGCCATCAGGGCCACCTTTACCATATTGGCACTCAGGGGCCCATGCCTAGGACAGTAGCTTTAAGTGGGCAGATCTTGGGTGCCTATTTGGTAAATTACATTGGTAATTTTGTAGGTTTGATTGGCACTTGAGCAGTACATCACTTCCTTCTGCACGATCAAGGGCTGAGGATGCTGAGGTCCGTTGCTTATTGTGGCACCAAACCAATATACAGCGCTGCCTACAGTGCTTACTCAAGTACAGAGGGTAACTACATTATCTGGGCTTGGGGTGGGCAGAATAGGGGAGGCACATGTCTGGGAGTAATAGTGGGGAGAGAGGAAGAAGGCAGGGGGCCAAGGCACCAATATTACTTGACCCAACACCCCAATAACCAATTTTATAAGAAGAAATACAACAAAGAGATTCTATAAAACAATAAAAGCAGCAATTTTCTATTATTTACCTTGGCACTGGAACTTTAAAAGGGACGTTCAGCTTCACAAAAGTTGCCTTTAGCTAAAAAATAAATAAAAAGAAAGTGCTATTTTAATCATATCCCTAATATCGACCTTTAGAAATTGCTGCATCACTGAGTCGTCCTAGGAGTGGACACCCGCTTACAGAAGAGGTCGCCGACCCCATTAGCCTCCTACGTATGCCACCTATATTACCACAAGAACTCGGGGCAGACAGTGCCGGCTCCGGGCAGGGCTACATATGCGCTCACTGGTGCATTTCTTTTGGCAGGCTCTTCAATTTTTTAACATTGGGCGCTCAGATTCCCAGGTACATTGCAATCATGTGACCTCCTTCCCAAAATAACTGGAGCTCCGCCTCTTCCTTTACATTCCCAGAACCACTGTATCATCCACAAGCAAAGAAAATTAAGTGATTACCAGTAAATTTCATTGCTGAAACCAAATGTACTTTCTTACCACCCTTATACTGTATTATTTCTATGAATGAGGATCCCATTTAACATAGTAAAAGACTGAAGGGGGCACCCGGATTTGAACCAGGGACCTCTCGATCTGCAGTCGAATGCTCTACCACTGAGCTATACCCCCTTACGTACTGGAAAACCTTTGTCGTAGAACATGCATTTTTATAATGGTGGAACCATTCCTTTTGCTTCCCCACTTATTTTACCGTATTTACCCAGAGCTAGACTCAGGCTAATGGCAGCTGTTAGTCTCCCCACTATTTACCGTATTTACCCAGAGCTAGAGTCAGGCTAATGGCAGCTGTTAGTCTCCCCACTATTTTACCGTATTTACCCAGAGCTAGAGTCAGGCTAATGGCAGCTGTTAGTCTCCCCACTATTATACCGTATTTACCCAGAGCTAGACTCAGGCTAATGGCAGCTGTTAGTCTCCCCACTATTTACCGTATTTACCCAGAGCTAGACTCAGGCTAATGGCAGCTGTTAGTCTCCCCACTATTTACCGTATTTACCCAGAGCTAGACTCAGGCTAATGGCAGCTGTTAGTCTCCCCACTATTTACCGTATTTACCCAGAGCTAGAGTCAGGCTAATGGCAGCTGTTAGTCTCCCCACTATTATACCGTATTTACCCAGAGCTAGACTCAGGCTAATGGCAGCTGTTAGTCTCCCCACTATTTACCGTATTTACCCAGAGCTAGACTCAGGCTAATGGCAGCTGTTAGTCTCCCCACTATTTACCGTATTTACCCAGAGCTAGACTCAGGCTAATGGCAGCTGTTAGTCTCCCCACTATTTACCGTATTTACCCAGAGCTAGAGTCAGGCTAATGGCAGCTGTTAGTCTCCCCACTATTTTACCGTATTTACCCAGAGCTATACTCAGGCTAATGGCAGCTGTTAGTCTCCCCACTATTTTACCGTATTTACCCAGAGCTATACTCAGGCTAATGGCAGCTGTTAGTCTCCCCACTATTTACCGTATTTACCCAGAGCTAGACTCAGGCTAATGGCAGCTGTTAGTCTCCCCACTATTTACCGTATTTACCCAGAGCTAGACTCAGGCTAATGGCAGCTGTTAGTCTCCCCACTATTTACCGTATTTACCCAGAGCTAGAGTCAGGCTAATGGCAGCTGTTAGTCTCCCCACTATTATACCGTATTTACCCAGAGCTAGAGTCAGGCTAATGGCAGCTGTTAGTCTCCCCACTATTTACCGTATTTACCCAGAGCTAGAGTCAGGCCAATGGCAGCTGTTAGTCTCCCCACTATTTACCGTATTTACCCAGAGCTAGAGTCAGGCTAATGGCAGCTGTTAGTCTCCCCACTATTTACCGTATTTACCCAGAGCTAGAGTCAGGCTAATGGCAGCTGTTAGTCTCCCCACTATTATACCGTATTTACCCAGAGCTAGAGTCAGGCTAATGGCAGCTGTTAGTCTCCCCACTATTATACCGTATTTACCCAGAGCTAGAGTCAGGCTAATGGCAGCTGTTAGTCTCCCCACTATTTACCGTATTTACCCAGAGCTAGAGTCAGGCTAATGGCAGCTGTTAGTCTCCCCACTATTTACCGTATTTACCCAGAGCTAGACTCAGGCTAATGGCAGCTGTTAGTCTCCCCACTATTTACCGTGTTTACCCAGAGCTAGACTCAGGCTAATGGCAGCTGTTAGTCTCCCCACTATTTTACCGTATTTACCCAGAGCTATACTCAGGCTAATGGCAGCTGTTAGTCTCCCCACTATTTTACCGTATTTACCCAGAGCTAGACTCAGGCTAATGGCAGCTGTTAGTCTCCCCACTATTTACCGTATTTACCCAGAGCTAGACTCAGGCTAATGGCAGCTGTTAGTCTCCCCACTATTTACCGTATTTACCCAGAGCTATACTCAGGCTAATGGCAGCTGTTAGTCTCCCCACTATTTACCGTATTTACCCAGAGCTATACTCAGGCTAATGGCAGCTGTTAGTCTCCCCACTATTATACCGTATTTACCCAGAGCTAGACTCAGGCTAATGGCAGCTGTTAGTCTCCCCACTATTTACCGTATTTACCCAGAGCTAGACTCAGGCTAATGGCAGCTGTTAGTCTCCCCACTATTTACCGTATTTACCCAGAGCTAGAGTCAGGCTAATGGCAGCTGTTAGTCTCCCCACTATTATACCGTATTTACCCAGAGCTAGACTCAGGCTAATGGCAGCTGTTAGTCTCCCCACTATTATACCGTATTTACCCAGAGCTAGAGTCAGGCTAATGGCAGCTGTTAGTCTCCCCACTATTTACCGTATTTACCCAGAGCTAGAGTCAGGCTAATGGCAGCTGTTAGTCTCCCCACTATTTACCGTATTTACCCAGAGCTAGAGTCAGGCTAATGGCAGCTGTTAGTCTCCCCACTATTTACCGTATTTACCCAGAGCTAGAGTCAGGCTAATGGCAGCTGTTAGTCTCCCCACTATTTACCGTATTTACCCAGAGCTAGACTCAGGCTAATGGCAGCTGTTAGTCTCCCCACTATTTACCGTATTTACCCAGAGCTAGAGTCAGGCTAATGGCAGCTGTTAGTCTCCCCACTATTTACCGTATTTACCCAGAGCTAGAGTCAGGCTAATGGCAGCTGTTAGTCTCCCCACTATTTACCGTATTTACCCAGAGCTAGAGTCAGGCTAATGGCAGCTGTTAGTCTCCCCACT